>NW_026262571.1:95066-192056 GCF_009764475.1 Pristis pectinata
AGTGCTAAAGAGGGAATATAGGGAGCTGGGTAGGGAAGTGAGAAGGAGGACCTAAAGGGTATAAATCTGTGGATTGCTGCCTGTGCCACGAGCTCGTGAGGGAAAGAATAGGATGACATGAAAGATGTATGTGTGGCTTAGGAATTGGTGCAGGGGGCAGGGTTTCAGATTTGTTGATCATTGGGATATCCTCTGGGGAAGGTACGACCTGTACAAAAGGGACAGGTTACACCTGAACTGGAGAGGACCAATATTCTTGCGGCCAGATTGCTAGAGCAGTTGGGGAGGGTTTAAAATCGTTCGGTAAGGAGGTGGGAACCCGAGTGATAGATCAGAGGATGGTGCATTTGGTGTACAAGTAGATGCAGCGTGTACAAAGACTGTGAGGCAGGACAGGCATTTTAAAGGGCAACATTACAGTCAGTTGGATGGCTGAAGTGTGTCTACATTCATGTGACAACTATTAGGAACAAGGGTGATAAACTTAGAGCGTGGGTAAGTACGTGGAACTATGACGTGGTGGCCATTACAGAGACTTGGCTGTCGGAAGGGCAGGACTGCCTGCTGGATATTCCGGGGTTCAGATGTCTCAAAAGGGACAGGGATGGAGGTAAAAGAGGTGGGGGAGTGGCTTTGATGATCAGGAACGGTGTCAAAGCTGTAGAAAGGGAGGATGTCTTGGAGGGATTGCCCACTGAGACCGTGTGGGTGGAAGTCGGAAACAGGAATGGAGCGATCACTCTGTTTGGAGTATTCTACAAAGACCGCACCCCCGGAGTATTGCAGCAGAGACGCTGAGGGGAAAATCGGGAGGCAGATTTTGGAGAGGTGTAAAAATAACAGGGTTGTTGTCATGGGTGATCTCAACTTCACAAATATTGATTTAAACCTCCGTAGTGTAAGGGGGTAGATGGGGCGGAGTTTGCTATGTTTGTCCTGGAAGGATACCTGAAACAGTATGTAGACAGACTGACTACAGGAGAGGCCATTCTGGACCTCGTACTAGTCAATGATCCTGATCATGTTTCGTAACTGTCGGTGGGAGAGCTTCTTGCAGGTAGTGACCATAACTCCTTGACCTTTACCATAGCCTTGAGACGGAAAGGAGCAGACGGTGTGGGAAAGCATTTATCTGGGGGAGGGGGAATTAGGAAGCTATCATGCAGGAACACAGGACCGCAAATTAGGAACTGGGGGGCGTCTTTAGGGAAATTGACAGCGGAAATGTGGAGATTGTTTAAGGAATACTTGCACGGGTCTTGGTAAATTTGTCCGATTGAAGCAGGGTAAGGATGGTAGAGTGAATGAACCGTTGTTGACAAGAGATGTAGAATATTTTGTCAAGAGGAAGAAAGAAGCTTACCTGAGGTTTAGGAAACGTAGATCAGACAGAGCTCTGGAGAGTTGCAAGGCAGCCTAGAGGGTGCTTAAGAATGGATTTAGGAGAGCGAGAAGGGCGTATGAGGTCCATGGCGAGTAGGAACAAGGAGAAACTCAAGGCTTTCTACACGTATGTGAAGAATAAGAGGTAGACTAGACCGACCAGGGATAAAAGAGGTAACATATGCCTGGAGTTGGAAGACGTTGGGGAGGTCATTAGTGAATACTTTGCTTCAGTATTCACCAGAGAGCGAGAGACGACGTTTGTGAGGATGGCGTACGACAAGATGATATGTGTGCGCATGTGGACGTGAGGATACGCTGAAAAACATTTGGACAGATAAGTCACGGGATCGGACAGGATATATCCAAGGTTATCACGGGAAGCGAAGGAAGAGATTGGTGCGCCTTTGGCGACGATCCTTGCATCTGCACTGACCACAGGACTAATGCCAGATGGTTGGAGGGTGACAAATATTGTTCCTTTGTTGAAGAAGGGGTAACACTGGGAATAACAGACCAGTGATTTTTACTTCAGTGGTGGGCAAATTTTTGGAGAAGATTCTTAGATACAGGATTTATGGGCATTTAGAGAAACATAGTCTGGTAAGGGACAGTCAGCATGGCTTTGTGAAGAGTAGGTCGTTCCTCACGAGCCTGATTGAATTCTTTGGGGATGTGAGAAAACATATTGATGAAGGTAGAGGAGAGGATGTAGTGTGCATGGATTTCAGTTAGGCCTTTGATAAGGTTCTTCATGAAAACCTTATTCAGAAAGTCTGGAGGCATGGCATCCTGGGAGCCTTGGCTGTGTGTATTCAGAACTGTCTCGTCCATAGAATGCAGAGGGTGATGGTATATAGAGCGTATTGTGTCTGGGACCCCTGTTCTTTGTGATTTTTATAAATGAATTGGATGAGGATATGGAAGGGTGGGTCAGTATGTTTGCTGATGATACAGAGGTTGGTGGTGTTGTGGATAGTGTAGCAGGTTGCTGTCGATTACAAGACGATATTGATGGAATGCAGGACTGGGCTAAGAAGTGGTAGATGTACTTCAACCAGGATAAGTGTGAAGTGATACACTTCGGGAGATCAAATTTGTAGGCAGAATACAAGGTTAATGGCATGATTTATAGCAGTGTGGAGGAATAGCGGGATCTTGGGGTCCAGGTCCATCGATCTCTCAAAGTTGCCGCGCCGGTGGATTGGATTGTTAAGAAGGCGTGTGGAATGTTGGCTGTCATTAGTCGGGGTACTGCGTTCAAGAGCCGTGAGGCGATGTTGCAGCTCCATAGAAGTCAGGTTAGACCAAACTTCGAGTATTGTGTTCATTTCTAATCGACTCATTATAGGAAGGATGTGAAATCTTTGGAGATGGTGCAGAGGAGTTTTACCAGGATGTTGCCTGGATTGGAGAGTACATCTTATGAGGATAGGTTGAGTGAGCTAGGGCTTGTCTCTTTGGAGAGAAGGAGGATGAGAGGTGACTTGATTGAGGTGGACAAGATGATAAGAAGCATAGATCAAGTGGACAGTCAGAGACCTTTTTCCCAGGGAGACAATGGCTAACACAAGGGGACATTATTTTAAGGTGAATGAAGGGAGATATAAGGGGGATGTGATTGGTATGCATTTTTGCACAGAGAGTGGTGGGTGCCTGGAACGTACTGCCTGCAGATATTGTGGGGACAGATACATTAGGGACATTTAAGAGACTCTTAGGTTGACACATTAATGATGCAGAAATGGGGAGCTATGTGGGAGGGAAGGGTTAGATAGCACTTATAGCAAGATAAAATGTCGGAACCACATTGTGCGCCGAAGGGCCTGTACTCTGCTGTAGTGTTCCGTGTTTTATGATTTACATGTGATGATAAATATAAAATAGGTTTGAACTGTATCCAATGCCTATGAGGCACATGTGATCACGTTGTGCCCGCTTATGCTTGTAACTTCACGTAAGTGTGGGTGCCGATTGTATGCAGCACAGACTCTTTGCCAGTCTATATAAACCCTTTCGCCCATTACAATGATCTCGCTTACCATAGCCATGTGTTTGGGTGTGTGAGATGTCCACCGCACTTTAAAATAATTCCTGCAGAAGAAATTTGCAATGAAGCCTGTGTTGGGCTTCGTTATATATCGTTGCATGAGGACACACACAGAAAGCTCTGAGTGGAACTGGAATGGAGAATTAATGTGGCAGGCACAAGAGACTCGGAACTGAGGACATGCAGTCACTCATCTGCCTTTGGCTTCTCCAATGTAGCGGCCACGACACTTTGAACACTGAAATAAGTACACTAATTGAGCAGGTGTACACATGAATCGCTGCTTCACCTGGAAGGGACGGAAACTTTATGAATCCCATTGAAAGTGCTGTAGGACGAGGACTGAGTGGTGAGAACGGAAGAGCAGATCAGGGAGTCACGAAGAGAACGTTCCCTTCAAACTGCTGAAGAATTGGGAAGGAGAGAGAAAAAGAAGGTGTGTCGGTTGGTAGATTGTAGCTGGCTCTGGTCGAAATTGAAGAGCATGATCCGTTGGTGGGGTGGTTCGTGAGGACCAGGCAAACCTATCCTTGCTCTGTCCGGTGGAGGAGTTCAGTGAACCTGTCCAGCAAATAGGGAATAGATCTACAATGTCAGGGGAAGATGCAGATGAAAGAAGCGATTTCAGAGTCACCTGTGTGAGAAATGTCGCAACATGGAAATAAATACGACGGATACAGAGGAACTGCGGAAATGGAATGGAGCCGATACGTACTTGTGGGAGGATGACGGCGTGGAATGTATGTACCGAGACGGAGCTGAAGAGATCTATGGAGTGAACAAAAGAAACAGAGATGGACTCCCTGACACTTACACACTTCGAACAGACTGGATGTGAGCGGGAGTTCACCGCAACTAAGGAGTCTTTTAACGGGGTCATTTCGAACTTCGCGGGGAGAATATACTTCAGGGATTGTAGTGAATCGTCGATACTCTCTACCTGAAGAGCTGTGGAGGCTCAGTGTTTAAAATCTTTCATTTGGACACATATTTGGATAGATAGGCAAACAAATCAGATGTGCATTGCGCACGAAATTCGTCGTCGGAGAAGATTAGCCCTGATCCTGCATAATTATAGAGCAGCTTCCATTGTATGGATTTCCCACTTCTATATTTTATGACCTTTGTTTTCCGTGATACCTTAATAGAAAAACAGAAAAGGCAGATGTTGGAATCTGGTGGAAACAACAACAAGATGCTGGAGGAAATCTGCAGGCCAGACAGTATCATGGAGAAAAGCAGACGATCAACGTTTCGGGTCGGGACCTTACTTCAGGACTGGGGGACCCGGCCCGAAATATTGACCGTCTGCTGTTCTCAACGGATGCTGCCTTGCCTGCTGAGTTCCTCTTGCATTTTGTTGTTATTTCGTCACATTTTAATACTGTGATCGCTGTTCCGCAGCTATTATCTGCGGCTTTGTTTTCAATTTACTCCGCTTCATTCGTCAGAATCACTACCAATTAAGATAAAATAAGATATCTTTATTTGTCACGTGTACATCTAAACACACAGAGAAATGCTTCTTTTTCGAGGAGTATTCTGGGGGCAGCCCCCAATAATCGCCACGCTTCCGGCACCAACATAGCATGCCCACAACTTCCTAACCCTTACGTCTTTGGATTGCGGGAGGAAACCGGAGTACCCGGAGGAAACCCACGCAGATACGGAGAGAAAGTTCAAACTTCCTACAGACTGCGGTGGGAATTGAACCCGGGTCGTTGGCGCTGTAATAGTGCCATGCTAACACTACACTACCGTGCTTGCATCATTTGGCTTAAAATATTCTGCTGCATGAGCTTGTGCTGGGATACAGACTACTCCCGGTTTCCTGCGGAGGAGATGATGGGAAAGCGGAAATGGATGAACAGACTAAGGATCTGACGGATGGTCCTGCAGAGCTGTCAATCCAGGAAGCCGAAACACGGCCGTCGGCCGTGGAGAGATAGGTGTGCGGGCATGAGAGGAAGGGCGCAGAAATGTTGGACCATTGGAGTGATTTGGCCGGGTGATTGGGTGATTTGGAGACAAGTGCAAGAAATTATAATCCCAGCGTTCTCGACTTAATTGTGTGGTTCGCCATCCATGCACCAGTTTTGCATTTATCCTCCTGCATTTCGGTTCCCTCTTGTGCCTCCTCATGTGACGTTTTCATTCATGATCACCGTTTCCACCATTCACTCTCGTTATCATTTCAGTTTTTCAACCTGACGATCAGTGTGAGGGAAGCTGTCGTTATACCAGTGGCAGCGAATTCCGAAGAAAAGAATTCATGTTAAACTGGAAAGGCAGGGAAAGACTAGAAGGAGTCAGCGTGGCTTTGTGCAGGAACATCATGTCTCACAAGTCTGATTGAGCTTTTAAAGGTGTAAACTTGAAACATTGACGACGCATAGCGGTAGACGTGCTTGCCATGGACTTGTTAACAAGGACCCCCTTGGTAGGTTGGTCAAAATGTTAAGGTATAAGTGAACCGAGACATGTTGGCAAACTAGATACAAAATTGACTTGGTGATAGGAATAAAAGGGTAGTAGTGTCGGATTCTTTCTAGGACTGGCGCTCTGCAATAAGTGGTGACCTGCAAGGATTGGTGGTGGGACATTTGCTTGCAAAATGTGAAACAAATATGAGTTAATACACTTTGGCAAATCAAATTCCAGTAGGGCACAGAGGGTAAATCGTTGCGACCTTTGGAGTGTTGATTTCCATTGGGACCATCCGATGCTAGGGCACAGCCCTCTGAAAGCGGCACAAAAAGCGGATAGTGTAGTGCAGGGTTCTTTTGCCATACTTGCTTTCGAAGGCCGGGGCATGAGTGAAATAATTTGGACTCAGTGTTGCAGCTGTACAAAGCACTGGTTAGACCAATCTTAGATGCTGTGTGAGGTTCTGGTTGCCAGAAGGAAACATGTTGTATGAACAAACAGATTGTAGAATAACTTCACCAGGATGTTGACTTGAAGGGAGGATTGGAGTGGGGGGATAAGCTAAAGGAGAATTTTGATTGGCTGGAACGTAGGAGACAGTGGGTGACCTTGCAAATGTTTATACAATTATTTGGGTGCATGGACTGGATCGGTAATCAAAATCTTTGGGTTTTTCCCCAGACCAGTAGTGCTGCGAAGTAGATGCCACGGGTTTACAGTGAGAGGGGAGAATTTTAAAAGAGATCTGAAGGGAATTGTTTCGCACAGAGCGTGGTAAATATCTGGAACGAGCTGCACGAAGACCTGGTGGAGGCAGATACTATTACAATCTTCTAAAGGGGTTTGGGTCAATCTTTGCTTAAGAAGGATAGAGAGGGGTACGGACCCTCTGCAGGCAAACGGGATTAGCATAAGTGGGCATCACGGTCGGCAAGGACGATGTGGGCCGAAATCTATACAAATCCTTGGATTCTCGGAAACCAGCTGGGAGAAAGTGCCTTTGTCACAGAGCTGACCGCAGCCAATCACCGCTGCCGGAAGTATAAAAGGCATTGTGATTGCTCCACTTTGATCTTGCCGGCTCTGTAACCAATTGCACCATGGTTGTGGATAACAACAGTGTCAATTCGGCCGTCAAACACAATGACCGAGTGAACTTAGTTTACTTTGAGATTCCAAGCTTGTGATCATGTCACGGCTTTCAAGAACGCTCCTTCATCGAAATTACGTCGATGGTTATTTTACTCAAAGTCCATTTAATTTGGCATTCTATAAGTATTCAACACAAAGGCTTAAAATACAGCTCGAATCCGTGACCTGATGACAAAGGCAGGCTGATTAGTACCAGCGGTTAACGACTGTTACAAATTATCTTTCGATATTAAGGACGAAATGCTTTACTTTGACTGTTTTTTTCTTCACCAATAATAGAATGAAAGTCCAAGGAGATTTTAACACCGTCCCCAGTTATCCTCTGAACTTTTTATGGGTCGCTGCATAAATACAGGTGTTGGTGCTGGAACTCAGGTAAACACCATGGAGCCGGCTTCAATGGCGACATAGGCAGGGTCGGTGTAATTCCCGTCATAATGCGCGGTTCCTGCGAGTCTGGTGGTCAGAAAGCTCACGATCACCGGCATCCACAACAGAATAAAACTGCCCGAGACGCTGAAAAGTAAAATGATGTATTTCCTGCGGGCTTCCATTTCCGGATCCTTCTGAGCCTGAATGCTGTGACCCCGCATACGGCGGCGCACTTTACTGGCCAATAAAATGCGCCTGACTGTCAAGCAGTTAAACAGGGATATAAGAGAAAAAGGGACTATTACAGTTAAAATGCTCTGCAGAAATGACCACGCGACGCCCACGGGGGAGCTGACGAACCAGTCGTTGGGCTGGCAGCCCCACTGAACACCGTCAGTTACACGTGCAGGTTTATATTCAAATAGATACGGGACGTTCTGTAAATGTACCAGGAGTAGCACTGTTATAATACCAGCAACAGCAGTCCTCACAGTACAGTACATTGCTTTAAACGTCTGAAAACAGAGAGCTACAAAGCGGTCAATTGTGAAAAGGACTGTGCACCAGACGGAAGTTTGCAGGCTGATGGAATTGAAGTATAGATTGACCTTACAAGCGGATGTGTAGGACAGGGAGGAAACTGGAAATTGGTACATAACGATCTGGTACCCGATGACACAGAATATCATCACCAGTAGATCTGCCGTTGCCATGCCGACCATGTAGAAGGAGATACATTTGGAAAGGCCGCAATTCCCTCTGAAAAGAACCACCATTGTCAGCAGTTTCGCTGTTGAAAAAACCATAAGACGTGATTGACAAAAACGGCAGGAAAATGAGTTATCCGAGCTCATTGTGGAAGTTCCGCTCCGACTGTTTTCTGCACAATTAACGGAGACGTTTATCCAAATAGAAGATATTATTCCTCAGCTAGTGAAGTTCAACTATGCTCAGCCGGCTCCTTGAATTTGAACTTGGGAAGGTGGCGTCGGAGATTCTCTCGATTTCACATGGCAATGTAACCTGGAAGGGGAACACTGTCGCCCACTGCCGGTACTGCAGTCGCAACCCGAGAAAACAGAGGTGACGAGATCATCGGTTTCTGTCATAAAGTTATTTCCTCTTCACGCTCCTGCCTGAAGACCTACACTCAGGTATTCAAGAACCGCTTCTTCCTCTCCAGTTATCAGATTTCTAAACGGTGCATGACTCCGTTAAGAATATCTCATTATTACTTTTTCTGCACGATTTATTTATTTTCCAATTTATTGTAATTTTACTCCTTTGCACTTTAGTTCATCCGCAAACAAACAAATTCATATCATATATGGCAGTGAGAACAAACTGATTCTGATTCTGATTTCAATGGCTCTCGCCCTCGATGCACCTTTCAGGCACCTGCCACAGAGGCGCTGTGCGCTCAGCAGTGATACTGCTGAAGGCAGTAGGTTGCAGGAGGGCCGGCTGATGTGATGTCGACAGATCCTATTCAGCGCTACTCTCATTATTTTTAAGCCAGCAGTGGCGGGGAGCGAAGGCGAATTGCTCGATGTCGGTCACCAGTTCCCTGGTGAAAAAGAAAGATTCGTCCCCCCCCCCCAACTCCTTCACAAAGTCCCAGTAAAGAGGCTGGTGACTGAGCCGCACTTCACCACCTGAGGAAATGTTGCTCCATTCACAGAATATTCCCTCTGTGCCGCTTGTACCGAAGCTATCAGAATGAGTCAAAATAGAGGAAGTTCAGATTCGACTGCCAATAAATAAATATATCCTCTTGGAAGTTATGAAATCATTTTCTATTCAAATCCTCTACACTTAAATCATCCTGCACTGTTGGTCGCGCTCATTACCGCCAGAGGAAGCAATAGGGGGAAACGTTAAATTCATATCTCTGCCTCAGCTTCTGATTCGCATGTTAGCTCTGTGGAATAAAATTTTCCAACTTTTACGTATCATCAAAGATACTATTTGAAGATCACAAAGGCGAAAATAGCAGTGTGATTCAAATAAAGCTGAAACCCTCTTGTCTTCAGCGACGCGGTATGCAAGAAAACTGAAAAAAATCACATTCTTGGACAGATGAGAAAGTATTTGGTTAAACGTGTTCCTGGAAGGTAGATCCTGACGGAAGAACGATATCAGGCGGAGCAAAGGTTTGAGGACGGAATCTCAGACCCTGTCGTCTTGGCAGAAGAAGGTAAGACACAGTTGAGATCAGGAGAGCAGAAACAGAGTAGGGGAGACATTGGAGTGGTCCAGCATGACGAGTGAAGGAGAACAAATATGAAAGGAGGAGAGAAAGAACGAGAGAGAGAGAGAGAGAGACGAATTAAGGGAAGCAGATTTCAGCCTGAAACTCCACTCCTTGTCGAATTATAACCGCCCGTGGGAGTCGGTCTCTACTGCGTCGGGAGATGGTCAAGTCGCCAATGTTCACACGATTCGAACTGTTCCTTGAAAGCAAGTTACTTCACTAAATTTCTTTCGAAGCATTTTGCTGGCAGCAGTCCGTTGTCATCAGATTAAAACGGGCAGCGACTGCAGGCAGCAGCGGAATAATTTTTAAGGATTTTGAGCAGCACCATTTGCGGTTACCTTTGGGAGAGAAGGTATGTACCTGGCCTTGCGTCGGTGTTGAGAGCGGAGCTGAGCATCTCAGCACCGTTAGTCTGCAGTGTCTCCGCAACAGCTGGGTCTCGAGTAGTGGGAGGTGTGGATTTCACCGATACACACCACCCGTTGAGATGACTGATATCGGAATCTGACCCTGAACCTTCGCACAGCGCATAAGTACAATAGAACAGGATACGGCGACTTACCAGGAACACCAAAAGCTGCAAGAATCGGGTAGAACACGTTGCTTACATGTCGGATTGTTGGTAGAGCCGTTTCTCGGGGATTGCGTGAACTGTGCCCAAGTCATGGCTCCACCTAGCGTACGCCTGAGCTCTTGATCTCCCTTCCTTTTTATACGGCGATCTGTTTCCCGGCGACAGAAAAACGGCTGCACAGTAACCAGGGTTAGTTACAGTCAGTCGACAAACAAGTAACCCTTTGTCGTTCAGTGCTACTGCGGCACCACAGGGATTTACTTGAATTTCAGTTCATTAATTCATCTGGGAATGTTGACAATCGGAGCGTTTTCAGAGGGGTTCGGCGGATTCCTGATTGAAATATCGGATATGACCTTTCACTTAATTCTATCTTTGTCTTCATATTCATTTTATTTCATATTAATTCAGTGAAATCCTGGCCCATACATTGCAGAGCTAATATTAGTTTTGAATGTGCAGAAGATTGACCTTGAATCCAGCCATCCATTGTGTCAACATTACAAGTGGCCAGCATATTCTGCAAGTGGCGGCTACAGTTGCCCAGTGTAAGTGCAGAGACCACACTCTAATATTATCACCTATTCGAACATTATTGACAGTTCTTGAATGAACCACAAAGAACTCGCCGACTCATTCTGCAAGCACGATTGGTGATGTCAACACTACCTTTATAGACGGTAGCTCGTTTCATATATTTGAAGCTTAAACATCTCTAGAAGAACGGTGGTGACAATTTGTAAATGTTACCAATGAAGAATCTGCACCGACGTTTCTGACTTCAAATAATCTCTCATTAACTGATGTTGAATTTCATTTCTCAACAATGATTTCCAATGTCCTCTGACGTTACTGGTGGAGTTAGCATTCGTCACTGTTGGTTACCAGTATTCTCACCGCGACTGATGACGAATATGAAAATGCTTTTGGTGGACTCATTCCAAACTTTTACTTTCTCTATATTAAGTCATGCCAACAGAGAATGTGACAGTGACCATCTCAATTTTGTCTCCTTCACTCACAGTCACAACTTCCTCTCTAATTATGCAGCGCTCCACAAATATAGATTCAACACGAACCTTGTCATCAAACTTGCTGGAACAGGGTTGCTCTTGTTTGGCGAACTGACCCCTTCGACACCGAAGCTGAACACCTCCTCTCCGACAAATCCCCATACCTCCTACTCCGTCCTGACACTCAAGCCCGCAGAATGCAAGGTCTTTTTCTCCAGTACAGTTATTGATCTCATTTACCCGGAAGTGTTTCCTTTCATATGTCATGGTTCCCCAACGCCACGTATTCTGTTTCCGTCTGCGTCCACACTGCCGCTGTCCCAAAGAATACATTTCTTTGAACCCCTACTCCAATATCTCCTTCCATATTTCTCTCCGCAGTACCCCAATTCCCTCCGTCACTTGAACTTGACAGTTTCTTGGTCCAAATCGGTCCATTCTCACAGGGCCCACACAATAGTTCCAAGTGAAGCAGTGATTAACTTGTACCTCTTCTAATTCTGTCTACTGAAACCTCCCCATTAGCTGACCACTGTCACCAATGTCCAACCAACAAGCGAATTCCCGCGATTTCATCTTTTGCCACTTCAATTGCCTGTCCTATTCCCACTCTAATCCCCTGCATTGAAATCCGCTGCATTGTGCAAATGAAAGCCAATTCAAGCCCCGTGTAGTGCATCTCAAAACCATTTCTAGTGACATTGGGGTGACTGGAGTACACGTAGTTGATGGACAGGGTGCCGATGTAGTAAATAATTGCCGCACACAGCAATGTCTAGTACAGCAAGTTTGGATCAGAACAGCTCGGTGTGATTAGCCTCAGGCCTGTTCAAATATCCCCAAATCGGAATTGACATCTGATGCTGAGCAGAGAGCTTTTTATTGCAAAAAATGAACCATAACGATTGATAAAGCCCATCGTTGTTCCAATATTCATTAGGAGGTAGAGACATAAAAAAAATACAATGAACACATGGAGGTACGAACACGAAGAGGCCATTGAGGTCAGTGAGGTAATTTCTTCTCAGTTCAGTTTTAAATAACCTTCCACTTATCTTGACACTGAGCATAAATTCTAAACTCCTAAACATCTTTCCTGTATCCCTTGTCAGGGATTCAAGGAATAAGGGGCCCCACGCACCCAGTATGCCCTTATATAACAGACTCCATTCCACAAACAAATCTAGTGAATCACTATTCTCAAATCTTTTGCGACAAACATATCCTTCCTTGAGTCATGGAGCCAAAAGTGTGCACAATAATACATGTTATTCTGTAAATTCCCTTAACAAATATATTGAGACACACTTGAATTTGCACTCCAATCACCGAAACACAATGCCAACAAGCTATTCTACACCTGCATTTCATGTTTCACCTGCCAATTAACTTTATGTTTTCCAATGAAAGTAGGCAGCCTCACATTTTTCCTATTATCTAATACCGCCTTCTTGTTTCCATTCACTCAACCATTATCTCCCTAAAAAAAACAGTTTTACATTCTTATTTGTTCTCGTATTCCCACAATGTGACATTTGGTTCCCTAGGACGAAGGATTGGTCTACGCTGTGAACTGCTGTGGTCAAAGTACCAACCCCCGTGGTATCCCATGTCACAGCGCGCTGAGAAAGATCGTACCATTGCTATTCTTAGTTGTCTATCTGTAGGATAACCCTCAATTCAGGCTTGTGCAAGAACTTCAGAAAATACGAGTGTGACGAGGCCATTCAGCGGTTAATATGATCATCACTGATCTGCCTCAGGCCCCTTATCCTCTTCTTGCCAATTTTCCATTGACCTCACTGTTCTGATATTTAAAGAAATGTTATCACCTTCCTCTTCAAAGTCACCCAATTATCTCGTCCTTAAAAGCTGAGCACAGAGAACTCCAATGATACACCACCCTCTCCAAGAAGTTACTAGGTACTTCCCGTTTAGATGAGCGCCCTCTCGTTCTGTAACTGTGCTCCCTTCTCTAGTTCGGAAGTCTCCCGTACGTGAAAAGTCTCGACACCTAGCTTGTAATATTTTCGAAAGATCTTATACTTTTTTTTAACTAGACCTTTATGAATAAACTCCGAAAAATTTCGATCCTTCCTCTTCAACCGCTCACGGTATAACAATTTTTACATACCAGGAATTAGGCTGCGGAATATCTACTAGTCTGCCCAAATTTCTAGTTTGTTCTGTGTTAAATGGGGAGTGGGGGCTGGGGGGCGAGATAATGCATAATAGTGCAGGCGTGATCCCATCAGTTGCAAAAATATCTCCCGATATATAAACTTCAAACCTGCCGTAATGACTGTCATTAAACCAATGCTTATACCGATGCTTTCCTATCGAGTTGCTGTACCTCTGCTATTTTTGTGCTCCGTGACCGAGAGCACAAAGGTCCCTTTGTGCTCCTGTCATCTGTAATCTTGCTCCGAGTTGACAATAGTCGCCCTTCAGATTGATCACAGCGAACTCCATAACCTCGCTCTTTCTCAAGACTAAACCCCATCTTTTTGTTTTGATTTCTAACCCAATCTTGTTTGCAGAATATAAATTTCCTCGTCACAGTGTGCCCCTGAGTCATTGATAAACTTGGTGCCTTACATTCTGCACCCATCTTTTCGGCCATTAATATAAATAGGATATTATTAGGGCGAAGGACTAAATCCTTGAAGAATGCGATTAGTTAAATCTTTCTAGCCTAAAAATGCCAGGTTATGATGACTGCCTGTCTGCTATGCATTAAATCACGTTCACTTTGTGTGATACAACGAGACTTTATCTTGTACACCAGCCTTTGTCAAAAGACTTCTGGAAATCTAAGTTTGTCACATCTGCAGGTTCGACTCCATGAATTCCCCGAGCTCTGGAACATTTGTCAAACACGATTCACTTTTCATAAAACCATATTGACTTGGTTTTATGGCATTAAACAGCTCTAAATGACGAGTTTATTCTTCCTTAATAAGAGTTTGCAGTATTTTGCCAAAAGCAGAGGCTAAGCTAACAGACCTGCAGTTAACTCTTCTTTGATTTTCTCCCTCCTTGAACAATGCAGTCATATTTTCAGCTTTCTTTTTCGGGGAACTCGGTGAGTTTTAACAAATATCAACAATGGCTCCACTTCCTCTGCAGCCATTTCCTTTAAAACTCTCGGACGCAAGCTAATGATACCAATAAAGTGAACCAATGCCCTTCCCTGCACGATTTTTACAAAATCTTCCACAAAACAGCCCATATCATTTAGCAAATTGGCAATATCCACCCAATAAGAGGTATCGATTACTCATGGATTGTCAGTTCCTGTTTCCAGTTATTAATTCCCCAGTCTCACTCCCCCGGAACCCTACACTTATCTGAGGTCCTTCTTTATTTTATACACCCCCGTGTTTGTTTTGATATGTTACACTTGCAATTTTTCCTCCATCATTCCCTCCCACATTATTAACTTATTTGTCTGTTGGTGATGTTTCTTGTAAGCTGTCCACTCCTCTACTCTAGCACTAGACGTTGCCACCTTTTGTAATCTTGGCCTTTGTTAGTTTGCTGCAACAATCTCAACAAAGTGGGTCCTGCTGTCATTCCACTCGCAACGTTATGGCACTTCCGCAACAACCGTATTATTTGCATCACCCAACCGTTCGCTTTGCCCTTTCCTACACTGAGGGACGCAAACGTCTTTTGCAGGAGAAGAAGCGATTCACCTGAACGTATTTCAATCTGGTCTTGTGATTTCTCTGTTCGCAATGTGTCCTTCAGTCTATTGGAGACACTAAACGCAGATTCAATCTGCAGAGCATCTGTATTCATTCCACAGTCATGACCTGAAGTGTCTAATTGCTTGCTTTTGAATTCACCGTTCCACACCAATCTTTATGTCGGTTGTCCCCTACACTGTTACAATGAAGCCCAATGCAAGGGTAAAGATTAAGAACTTTTCTCTCGTCTGGGCAATTTGCAACCTTCAAAACTCGATATCAAAGTCTCCAAATGTAGGTAAATCACACTTTCTATCAGTTTATTGCGAGACATTGCTGCTCATCAGGGATATGTTATTTTAGCTCATTTTCCCTTCTGTAGTAATGCAGCCTGACCTGCTGGGTGTGTACCAGGTCCTGGCTGTTAACAACAGATGGAAGCGCAAAAAAGCAAATGTGTCAACCGACCGGGGATATTCACTTTGTTCTTCCCATCCCTCCTCCTGCCTCTTCTGTTTCAAATACCGGACATTTCTCTCTTTTCCTGTTCTACAATCTGAAACATTGTCTTTTCCCCCAGCAGAGATGCTGCAGGACCTGCTGAGTGCTTCTGGTATATTTAATTCTGCTCGGTCCACAACCCGCCGTCTGTCACTGATCGGACAGGCATGCAATCACTCCCGTCAACTTTCCGACCATGACACGACCAGGCGCCATTCCCGTGATCTCATGCCACACATGCGTTGCATTGGTACCGCTGAGACGGATTAAAAACAGTAAGTGCACTCATTAACAGCCCCGTAACTCCTCGCCTGTCAGCGAGATGCTTGCGTGTTGACAGCCTCCTATTTGTCCAAATAAACCTCAATCTCACTCTGTAACCAATAGCGAAAGTATAACCCCGTGGAGAGATCTGCTGCAGACCATGCCGCCCGGTTCACTCCCTAACTCCCGGCCAAACCTGATATTCCGAATATTAAATGACCTTTATTTATTTTCATGCCCCTCCGATGGAAACGGGGAGTGTTTGTAAGGGTGGGACATTGAATTTTGTGAAGTGTTATTTCCTCTCTCTGAGGAAGTGAGGAGGGGCGGTGAGTCTCGAAACTCCCCTCCGAGGTGGGGCGAGAAGAGACTTTGGGAATTTAAGGCCGAGACGGGTGGACTACCCATCAGTGATGCAGCGGAAAACGATCTAGGGAGATCTGGCGGTCCTGAGTATGGATTAGGGAAAATTCAACAGCCCTGGTCCTGGGAATGGTGGAATGGAGGAATGTCGGGTTTTCCGACCCCTCCCTTTTCGTTCAATGTTCTCCCGCAGTCTCACACCATGTCCCTTGGTCTCTCCATTTCCCCTATCACCCTGTCCTGTTCCTGACCATCTCTCCCCCTCCTTCATTTTCCACTTCTGTCCACGCCTGTGCCCTTTCTCCATGTCTATGCTCATGAGTATGTTCACAGGATGAGGTTGGTCATCTCCCCAGCCATTTACAGGAACACAAGATGGGACTAATAGCCATCCTGAGCCATCAGACACATCAAGACTGGGCCGTTTAGTCCCCACCCTCCAAGAGCAGAGCGTTTTCGTCGTTCTGCCGTTCACTGTGCATAGGAAGAGGAGCGGCCCATCCCACCTCAGAGGAGTATATCAGCACGGTTGAACTGTTCTGCAGCGAGACGGTTAGACCGCTCTGACACCCAGACCCTCTGTAGTGACAGGATTAACCCATTGAACAGCTCCCATTCTTTACATTTCAGGAACAGACCGATCAGCTTCTCGTCCCCTTTGCATTAACGTGTCTCTTTTACTGCACAACTGTTGCTCAAACAGCTCAATCAGATCACTCATCAGACTCTGACACAAAGACGGGCAATGACAGCGGCACATTGATCTCACACTCATGATTATGATTTGAAGACTGAATAGGTTTCTAATATCCCGGAAAAACAATCTGCAGGCAGGATCACAATTCCATTACAAACACAGTGAATTAACAGCCATGCGGCAAGGAATGAATCCTAATTATCTCAGTCAACTGCTGGTAGAGTACGGATGATTCAGGGCAGTGTTCCAAATGGCTGCGGATCCACACTCAGCTATTGAGGTATTTGACAAATTATCATCATTCTATCGATAGACTGATGAATGATCTGGAGTTAAAAAATCAAACACAGCGTCTTCATCAACTTGGCCAAAATGGTTGTGTCCCCAGATAACCCCACCCTGGGACATGGAATGTGACTTTCCCTTCAGTACAGTTTGAGCTGTTACGACCCAGCAACAAGAGAAACGCACTGAGTCATGTATAAGTGTTAAAAACTACTTTATTAATAACTACATGATAATAACAAAAATAAAAGTAAGAATGCTATAATGTACGAAGTAAACATGTTAAATCTTAAACATGAACTCGAAAAACTAAGCTCGAAGCGTGTGTGTGGCGAACTCCCAAACTCCATTACAGGAATGGTTCTTAAAGTTCAGTTCAGCAAGCCATGAGGTGAAACGTGAGCAATGGCTTCTTCGACAACCACCGTTGACTGAAAACAAAACGGAGAGAGAATATCGAGAGTAATTTCGAAATCCAAATGTTCCACGGTGGAACCCAATGACACCTCAATGTCCACTCAGCAGTGACTACTTCACCGCATCTGCCTCACCGCGAAAGGCGCTCGAATGGTGGAGATCCACACAAATACCTGTTTCCCTCTACAGGTTAACGACAAACTGGACTCCACTGAATTACTCCAAAAATCCAGACGTGGATCATAGTGACAGACACAGTTACTGTTTTTCATCCGTCCATCGATAGAGGCTAGCAGGCTGGTCTCTTTCTCTCTCTCGCTCTCTCTCTCTCTTCTCCTCCGACTGACTCTGACTGACTGCTCCAAAAACGTCATTGCTCCTTCTAATTATGATGACGCAAGCACGCCACACATTCACGCGTGCGCGCGCGCGCGCGCACACACACACACACACACACACACACACACACACACACACACACACACATGCATACACGCCACTATGCTGTATCTTAAAGGGACATTCACGAATAGTAACCAAGTGTGCAACACACGAAACACCTGTCAGATCGTTGTATAGGAGAAACTCGTCAATAATACAGAACATCAAACCTTGAGCACGAAAAAGCAACTTTCTTCAGAAATACACTGGGAATATCGCTCCTGGAAATAAATTCCATGCCTTGCGGACATCAAGGGCCGCAAACGTTGCAGCTTTTGGAGCCGCTGCCTCCCAGCTCCAGCGACGCGGGTTAAATTCCGACCTCCGGTGATGGAAGTGTGGAATTGACACGTTCCCTTTGTGACTGTGTGATTCCCTCCAATTGGCTGTATCTGTGAACACTCAGCAACGCCTGTTTAGCATCCACATGCAATATTTGACGTTATTTAGTTGTAAAATACAGCACTGAGAACATCTGGTCTTGCCGCGTGGTCTGTAACCCTGTTATTTAGCGGAATGAACTCAAGGCAAAGTGGAGAGTTGCAGTGGGTGAAAGACAGCATCCTTATGAGCGGTCAAATAAACACATTACCTGAAATGTACTCAGGGAAAATTACCTGAAAAGAAAAGTAGTTACTTTTGGAAGCTGACGAAGCGTTCTATGATTGGGGAGGGTTGAACATGCATTCAGCTTCTAACACATCTGGTTAATAAAATCATTGGCTGAAAGGAGGATGGGTGCAATGTGGTAATAATGTACAGAGTTCTACTGTGTATCCTGACGGCTTAAAGAGTAGACCAAAGTCAGGCTGAAGTAATAGATATTGCAGGATCTGAGTGAAGACGAGAGAGGAAGCCGAACCCATACTGTCGGAAGCGAATGCCCTTTCTCTGCGGGTGTGACGTCAGACCACGGGAAGTTAACTACGATAATACTGTTCTTCAAAGAGGGGAAAAGCAAAACTCCAGTAATCACTGGTCAAGCGGTTTCAGGTCGACTGTGAGGAAATGTTGCAATAAGCAGCAACTCTGATGGCTGCATCCTGGTCAAGTACAACCCGCGATACTTTAAGCTGTTCATTATTTCATGTCCTTCATTGGTATGAGATATCACATTGTCTTGAGGTGTTGATTCCGAGACAATGCGCTTTAGATACATGCAATAGAACCATTGAACAATACAGTTCTGATGTTGTGTGTTATCATGAAATGTTTTATCAGTCTGAGAAACTCCATTAGTTCAAGTAACATAACATCGGAATTAGATAACATCGGAATTTAAACATGGCAATTGAAGGATACTTGGTTGTTTTTATGAGGTAATGTTCTTGCTTCATTATTTTGCTAAACATTGCATTTTGTGATAATAAATTGTTGTTGTGGATTTGCCCCGCTTCCTGTATGGTAAATCAGCTCTAGGTGAGGTGTTTATATTACTTACTGCCATATTATGTTCCTGAACTACGTACATAAGGCCCTTAATTGGGATGAGCTGGTGAGCACCGTTGTTGGCATGGACAGCTTCGGCCCAATAGCCTACATCCGTGTTTTGTTGCTCCACGATTCTACTTATTTGGAGCACTTTAAGTCTGAATTGATGGATTGATCTGTGGTGTTATCTTTTAAAAATTTGAGACGTATATTTTGCAGCCCTCGATCGATGTATAACTTTGAGGTTATTGGGCATGTTTAGTAATTTTGCAGTTTTGGCCGATTTTGTTGTCTTCTTGTATGCGAGTTACTGTACTATGTGAGCGAGCGGGTTATATCCGAGCCCGAGTATTGTTGGACTTGTTTTAAGTGTCCGCGATGTTACATTATTGCTGTGGTCTATGTCTGCCTGAGGTGATCCATAATGAAGAGAACCTTCTGGACCCGAGGTACAGGACCTATGTGAGGAAGATGAACCTGATCTTTTTGTTTAATTTTCTGTATTACTTTGTCTTCTTCCCAATTTCTATGTTTGGATGAATTGTTTGGTTTTTGATTTCGCTCTTTGTCCCGTTTTATTTGCCCACTGACGCTGATGACCCTGCCGTGGTGCTGTGGTTGTGAATTTCAAATAATTTGATGACAGAGCAGGTCATTTGTTATCGTTTGACAGTATAAAATGGACTGATGTGATAACATGTTTCAGGTTCTGTATTACATTGAGCAGCTCCACGGGCTGAGATGCTGTGCGATGGGATGCTGTCAGTCTGCAGAAATCCGTTACTTCCAGATGTTTAACTTTGAAGATGCTCATTTTGTGGTGATATTTCTCCATGCTAACATCGTTATAATGAGGTGAATTTCTTGTTTTATTACAGGGCAGGCGCCGTAGTGCAACTGTTAACGGAGCGACCCGGGCTCAATCCTTCTCCCCATGTCTGCACGGGTTTCCTCTGGGGGCTCCAGTATCCTCCCACATTAAAAAGACGTACGGGTAGGAAGTTGTGGGCATGCTATGTTGGAGCCGGAAGCGGGACGACATATCCGCGCTAGCCCCAGAAAATTCAGTTCATTGTGTGTTTCGATGTACATGTGACTAATAAAGTTATTTTATCTTGTCTTATTTCGAGAGAGACTGCAGTCTGAGTTGACGCTTCAGCAGGAACCCTTTTCACCTCTGTGTATCTCTATTCATTTTATGTTTTCATGAAGGTATGTTATGGTTATATATAGGTGTAAGACATCATGGCGATACTGCACCTTCAAGTATGTCATTCTGAAATTTTGTTTGTTTCATATATGGATGTCGGATTGTATTTTAATGAAGAAGATGTTTAATAGGTCGGAATGCTCTGTAATTCTGAGGATGTTAATGTCTGTAAAGGATACATAATTTTCAAGTGCTATTTGGTCCTGAGGCTTTCTGCCATTTGAGCTACAGCAATGTCTGAGCTAATGTACGCTTCGATTTGTTTATGTTTTGACATGCAATTTTGAGGTGGCCGTTTGACTAATGTTCGTTCAAGTGATCATTGCGGCCGGAGAGTTCCGTTTATTTTGGAGGATTTATTACCGTGAGTAATTATCATTTTAATGGTACTGCAGTGCTGTATGGTATCGGAATGACTAATAGTCATTGATAACATTAAGACGTTCAATGTAAGTGAGCTGCAATATTAATAAACATTTCATCATTTATGTTGTTTCAGTTGCTTTTTGGTCTGTTACTTTCTCCCGATCTGAAGTTTGGGATTACATAGAAGTGGTTTATGTTATATTTGATTTACGCTATCTGATCCATCTGCTCCGCAGTCGAGAAGATACAAAACGGTATACCCTTCCTATGAATGGCTGTATGATATTTAGTTTCTGTCATGCTGTATTAGTTTGCTCGTCATTGCCAGCGAGTTTTTGCATTAGATTCAGAGATCTACGTGTCAGAGGTGTTCGGTTGGTTTGAATCACTTTATTTACTTCTGGTGCTTTATTGCACCGAGCACTCTACGGGCAGGAAGGGCTAAATATTTTCGACGGCTTTGCGAGCTTCAGATGCTGAAGCAATCTGAATAGCTGTGCAGACGCCAAATTATAAAGTCGCAAAAGAGAGCATCGGGGCAGAGTGAGAGATATGATCTGATGAAGCATATGGTGATGAAACCGGAGTCAGATAATCGAGGAACTATTGGTAATCCACGGACCCTCAATGGGAAACACTCGAATATTCCTTTTGAAAGTGTGGGTGATGGAGGCGGATCACCTGGGCCACAAACGTGATTTCTTCCCCTTCCCGTAGAGCTGACTCCATTTCAAAATCAGTCAGTGAAACTTTCAGCAGCTCCTTCAGCTGTTCCCATAACTTAGACTGGGTCACTGCATCAAGGGCAGTGTTTGTGCAGCAGCTCAGCAGTTGCAGCATGAAGCGTCGATCGGTGAAAACATCAGGTAGATTCACCCAGTTTATGCTTATCACAAGAATAATCCTGTTCCATACGGCAGTCACGGCGTACAACGCCCACAGCAGGATGAAATTCCCCGAGACGACCAGCAGTAAAACGAGGGATTTCCTGAGGCTCTGCATCTCCGGGTCTCTGGGATCCTCCCCATTGCTGGGACCCCGGAGTCTCCTGCGGGCTCTGCTGGCCATTAACACGTGCCTGATGGTTAATGCATTGAACAGAACAATCCAGACAAAGGGGATAACAGTGGTCAGGGCGGAACGGACGATCTCTGTCACCGCCCAGGTGAGAGAAAACAGCAGCTCGTACCTTTGAACACAAATCCATTGAACATTATTCGAAGTATAAGTGTCTTGGACCATGAAAAACTAGAAAATGTTCTTTAGACAGCTCAGCACAGTCACCGTCCCCAGAACTACAGCCGCAGTTTTCTCGGTGCAATATCTCTTTTTCAGATTCTGGCAACAAATGACCACAAATCGATCAAAGGTGAAAGTGACAGTGAACCAGACAGAACAGTCGGTGGCGGCGTAAAGCAGGAAGTAATGGGTTCTGCACACGCGGACGTAATACAGGAAAGGGAAAGCATACGAAAAAGCAGTCGGTATCTTCCTCAATATCACGTCCAGGAAAACAACCAGAAGATATGCCGTTGCCATGGCCAACAGGTAGACTGTGACACGTTCAGAGAGACCGCACTTCCTCAGGGACAGACCACAATCGTCAGCACGTTCACTGTGAGCGAGGGAAGATTACAAACTTACACAACTGTCAGGGAGCATCGTTGTATTTACTGAGAATAAAATCAAGTTGTTCCTGAGTTTAGCGATGGAGAGAAGTATTGTAGATGGGAAACGTTTTATTCTTTGGGTGAAGCAGGGCCCACGTGTCCACATCGACTCTCAGAGACCTCCCATCGGTACCATTCACCACTTATTTCCCTTCGCACACCTGTTACCACGCAAAATTCACCTGTTCCACAAATCCAATAGCTCCAATCGGCAATGTCGAATTAATCCTCCAGCAGTGTACTTTCCAGCTGTTCGAGAAGCCACTGCACCGAGTCTGTTGGTGGTGCTCGATGTCATAACTTGGCTTTGGTCCAAGTACTTTTCAATCTATCATTTACCACTCTTTAATAAGTCTTTTACCATACTGGCACAAGCTTAATCTTGATATTAACTGCTAAAATGAATACCAGATCTAAAGCGTCAGCGAATGGTAAAGGTAATGGAGACCAACCTACTTTGGAAGTTATTTCTAATCTGGATAGAAAGTTTGCCCGGAGCTTTGCCGAATTGAAGTGCAGCTTACAGGACCTTGAAGAAAAACAAAATACTCGTATCCAGGAGAATGGCAAACAAAGGCAACTAATTGCCGAACTCGACCAAGCTGGTAAAGAGAGAGATTCCAAACTTCATTCACTTGAAAAAGCTTTAATTACGACCAAGCAAAACTTGGAAAAGCAACAACAGAGGATCATTGAACTGGAAGGACGCAACAGGAGGAAAAGTTTAAGAACCATCAACTTCCAGAAGACACGGAGACTGGTAACGCCACGGAATTCTTTTCTAAACTTTTGACCGATGCGTTCGGCTCCGATATGTTCCCTGCTGACCCCGTTCTGGACAGAGCTCAGAGAGCATTAAGATTCATACATGCACCGGATCAAAAACCTCTGCCAGTAATGTTGAGATTTCATTTTGTCAGCCTCAAGGAACTCTAGATTCGTACTGCTCGTCGTCGTGGAATAATTCAATTTAAACAATGGAAGTTTCGAACAGTTGCAGATTACGCCCCAGACGTATGGAAAGAAAGGCTGACCTATTAACCAATTATGGGTAGTCTCCCTCAATAAAATTATCATCCTGAATAATTATTCCCAGCAAGGCTCAGAATTACACGACGTGATAAATATTGTAAATGGTGTAAATCTGTTCAATAGGCCGAACAGTTTCTTTTGAAATCGTTTTTAATTTTAAAAGCTAAGAAATGCGGAAGAGATACAGTGTTTTTCCTTTGATTTACTACTTACTCGCTTTATTGTCCAATTAATGTTTAGATTTAAACCTCTCTTTTTTCTTCTTTTCATATTTTTAATGCTTTGTTTTTATTATAATTAAGAATTTAACCAAATGACTGATCGTTTGCTTTCTTTCTGAAATAATTATTAAACCGTATTCTTTAACTGTGACTGTTAATGCCCTTTGGCTCTGTTTTAATTCCATAACTTTGTTGTTATTTTGCTATCTATGTTTGGGCTATCTTGTTCATTCTAAATCAAAACATGATTGGTTTATATTCTTGTTAATTTGGAGTACCGCCACAAATAGAATTGGGGTTAATTCAATTAGAGGGTAGCTTTCTGGCTGTCTGTTGGCCAGTTTTGACGGACTCTTGGGGGAGGTGGGGGGGAATGTTTCTAGTTTTTTTTTCTTCTGGGCTTAACTACAAATTTTCCTCCATTGTCGTCATATCCGTTTCCTCTTTGAACATCTTTACTTCCTCCTGTTGGAAAAGATCCGTATATACCAGGATTAACCCTTTACATAGCATACTTCTTTTAAAATCTGTTAAAATGGATAAGACTATTAAATTTATTTCATGGAATTTTAACGGATTAATCAATTTGCTTAAGCACAAGAAGATCTTTAAAGTTTTTCATAGATTAAATTCTCAGATCATTTTTGTCAGGATACTCACACCAGGTAGAAAGATAATCAACGTTTTTTTTTAGATTTTGGAGGAGTCAACAGTTCCATTCAAATTCACAAGCAAAGATGAAAGGAGTTTCTATTATTATAGACTCCTCAATTTCGTTTGTCCATCATGAGACAATATCAGAGCCAAATGGTAGATTTGTATTAATTACAGGTCTACTTCATGATAAAAAAAGTTGTTATGGTTAATGTTTTTGCACCCAATGCAGATCACCCTGATTTTTTTCAACATTTGTTTGCATTATTTCCTAATTCAAATGAATACACTGCGATTATGGGTGGAAATTTTAACTGCTGTCTGAACACTTCGATGGATAGATCTCTGTTAATCCTGCACTTCCAAACAAATCCGCAGTCTTCAAAAAGGCATTATATGTATATACCATGGATTTGTACAGCACAAAACAAGACCTTCGGCCCACCATGGTGTGCCGTCCATCAAACCGCCCTCACACTACCTAACTCTTTCCTCCCGCATATACCTCTGTCTCACATTCCTCCATGTGCCTATCCAACAAACTCTTGAACCTGTCCAATGTATCTGCCTCCACCACCACCCCGGGTAGTGCATTCCATGCACCAACCACTCTCTGGGTGAAAAACCTCCCCCTGACATCTCCCCTGAACCTCCCACCCATAACCTTAAAGCCATGCCCGCTCGTCTTGAGCATTGGTGCCCTCGAAAGGAGGCGCTGGCTGTCTACTCTATCTATTCCTCTCAATATTTTATATACCTCTATCATGTCTCCTCTCATACTCGTCCTTTCTAGTGAATATAGCCCTAGCACCTTAAGCCTCTCCTCATGTTCCCTACGTTCTAATCCAAGCAGTATCCTGGTAAATCTCCTCTGCACCCTCTCCAACTCCTCCACATCCTTCCTCTAATGCGGCGACCAAAACTGAACACAGTACTCTCAGTGTGGTCTAACTAGAGTTTTGTAAAGCTGCATCATCACTTCGCGGCTCTCAAACTCAATCCCACGATTTATGAAAGCTAACATCCCATAGACCTTCTTAACTGCTCTGTCCACCTGTGAGGCAACTACCAGTTAACTGTGAATATAAACCCCCAGATCCCTCTACACTGCCAAGTACCTTGCTATTTACCCTGTACTCTGCCCTGGAGTTTGTCCTTCAAAAGTGTACCACCTCACACTTCTCCGGATTGAACTCCATTTGCCACTTGTCAGCCCAGCTCTGCATCCTATCAATATCCCACTGTAAGCTGCGACAGCCCTCCACACTATCCACAACACTGCCGACATTAGTGTCGTCCGCAAACTTACTAACCAAGCCCTCTACCCCCTCATCTAAGTCATCCATAAATATCACAAGAAGTGGAGGTCCCAGAACCGATCCCTGCGGGACACCACTAGTCACTGCCCTCAAATCTGTGGGCACTCCTTCCACCACAACCCTCTGCTTTCTACAGGCAAGCCGATTCCTAATCCACACAGCCAAGCTTTCCTGGATCCCTTGGCCTCTGACCTTCTCAAGAAGCCTACCATGAGGTTACCTTATCAAACGCATTACTAACATCCATATAGACCACATCCACGGCACTACCCTCATCAATCTTCCTCGCCACCTTCTCAAAGAACTCTACCAGGCTTATGAGCAAGATCTTCCCTTCACAAATCCATGCTGACTGTCCCTAAACAGTCCATGATTCTACAGGTGTTCATAGATCCTATCCCTTAGAATCCTTTCTGACAGCTTACCCACCACAGACGTAAGCCTCAACGGTCTGTAATTCCCTGGACTATCCCTGCCATCTTATTTGAACAAGGGGACAACATTCGCCACCTTCCAATCCTCTGGAACCATCCTCGTGGACAACGAGGACTCAAAGATCCTTACCAGAGGTTCAACAATCTCCTCCCTCACTTCTCGAAGCTGCCTTGGGAAAATCCCTTCAGGCGCCAGAGATTTATCTGTCTTGATATTATTTAACAACTTCAACACATCTTCTCTCTTGACATCTACAACCTCAAGAACATTACCCTTACCAGCACTCCCTTCGGCATCATCAAGACGCCTGTCCTTGGTGAATACCGAAAAAAAGTATTCATTGAGAACTTCTCCCACTTCCGCCGCCTCCAGGCACAGTCTTCATTTGAATTTATGTTTGAATCCGGAATCATAGTTGTTTGGAGATTTCTCCACCCATTTGAAAAGAATTTTCATTCTTTTCTCATGTCTACCATAATTACTCGATGATTTATTATTTTTTATTGATGCTAGACTAGCTCCACACTACGGACTGAAAATAGATGCAATTGCCTTTTATGATGACACACCTTTGAGGTTATCATTAAATTATATTTATCCTTTGATCACAGACAATAACGATTTAACCTTTCGCTATGACAAGACTTTGATTTCGTCCAATTTATTAAAGAACAGATTTCATTTTTCTTTTTAACTAATTTAACTGAAGAAATCTCCACTGGTATAATGTGGGATACGTTTAAAGCATACATCCGTGGTCAAATTATTTCATATTCCGCTGGATTGAAAAAAAAAACGAACTAAAAATGAAGTACGCACATTAGCTGACAAGATTAAAGAAATCGATTAAATATATTCTGTTACTCCTAATCTGGAGCTTTTTAAAAAAGGCCAGAACTCCAACTACAACATAGTTTATTATTAACATCTTCAACTAAAAATCTACTGCTTAAAGACAAAAGTTAATTTTATATACATGGTGACAAATTAGTAAATTATTGTCCAACAAATTGAAAGCTGCCATATCTAAACGTCAGATTAATAAAATTCGTAGACCAGATGGTACCTACAGGATAGATCAATTTCAATTTAACAAATCGTTTAAAGAATTTTATTCTTCTTTATACGAGTCAGAATCCGATGAGTATCCAACATTAATACATGATTTTTTAAGAGATTTGAAGATTCCCCAGTTATCTTTAAATAAACGGTCTACATGAGATGCTCCCATTTCGTAGGAATAAATAAAAAAAGTAATATTTTCAATGAATTCAGGTAAAGAACCCGGCCCTGACGGATATACAGTTGAATTTTTTAAATCCTTTTCTGATATTCTTTTTCCCTGGTTAGTCAAAATTTTGCAAGATGCCCTATTAGTGGGTAAACTACCACAATCTTTCTATGAAGCAAATATTTCTTTAGTTCTTAAAAAGGATCTCTTATAGCATCTTATAGACATATTTCTTTATTAAATGTAGATTCCAAAATATAATCCAAAATATTGGCCTTTAGATTAGAAAAGGTTCTTCCACAAATTATCTCTGAAGACCTGACTGGATTTATTCAGAATCGTTATCTACATTTTAACATTAGGAGATTAATGAATATCATACATACTCCTTCATCCCAAATTTCAGAACGTGTTGTTTCACCAGATACTGAAAAGGCGTTTGACAGAGTCGAATGGGAATATCTAGTCAGTACACTTCAAACATTCAGTTTTAGTCCTAAATTTATATCTGTGATTAAAATGATTGATTATGCACCTCTGGCTTCAATACTAACTAATAATCAAAGATCCCCTTTGTTTAGGCTTTTTCGAGGTACAAGACAAGGCTGCCCATTAAGCTCTGTATTATTTGAAATTCCTTTAGAACCTTTGGTTACCGCATTTCAGGATTCTTCAAATATATGTGGTATTACTCGTGGACAGAAGATTCATAAGATATCTCTTCACGCAGATGACCTGTTACTTTATATTTCTAATCCGGAGGAACCTATCCCCGCAGCACTATCACTATTAAATCAGTTTAGTGTTTTTTTTCTGGCTATAGACTAAGTTTTAATAAGAGTATACTTACCCATTAATTATGCAAATCCCAATTTATAGCCAATTTCCTTTTAGATTGGTAACTGACTATTTTATGAATTTAGGTGTTAAGTTACTAAGAGACATAAGGACTTATTTAAATCTAATCTACTGCCTTTAATTGACCATGTTAAATAATTATGTACTAAATGGTCCCCACTATATCTATTATTGGTAGGCCGAATTAATACGGTTGAGATGAATATTTTACCAAATTTTCTATAAATATTTCAAGCGATTCCAACCTTTGTTCCGTGATCTTTTTTTTTGACACCATTAATTCCAAAAATCTTTATTCTATTTGGCATAATAAAAAACTCAAGCCAAAGTAAGAGATATTTACAAAAACTAAAAAAGGATGGTGGTATGGCCTTACCTAACTTTAGATTATATTATTGGGCAATCAATATTAGATATTTAATTTCTTGGATACAAGATTCAAACGTAATTCCACGCCCCAAATGGGTACACCTTGAGTCCCAATCAGTACTTGAATTTTCATTAGTTTCCATTATAGGAGATTCACTCCCTTTTGCACTTACCAAATTAAGTAAACATATGATTAACCCAATTGTTAAACATACAATAAGAATATGGGTTCAATTTAGTAAATCTTTTGGATTGAATAAGTTTAATCTATCAAGTCCCATTCAATCTAATTTTTTCTTTCATCCATCCAGAGTTGACTCTGATCTTTCCATATGGAAAGGGGAATAGCATGTTTTCATGATTTATTCATTGATAACTGTTTTTCGTCTTTTAAAAGTTGTCTAATACATATAATTTGCCTAATCGCACTTCTTTCGATATTTGAAAATTAGATTTTCTTTTAAAAAATGCTGCTATACCCTCTTTTCACACACCTTAAAAAACTGAAATTACGGAAAAAAATTGGTTTTAATCCTTGTCAGAAGGGATTGTTAGCAATAATTTATGATTTAACTATGAAAATTCGTTCAGAACGACAGGGCAAAATTAAAAATGAATGGTGAAGTGAACTCCAGACATCTATACCTACAGAGATTTGGAAGAAAATTCTTCATTTAGTCAATATGTCTTCAATGTGTGCCAGACATTCTTTGATACAGTTTAAGGTACTTCACAGGACCTATATGTCAGAAGATAAGCTAGCTCCTATATGTGACAGATGTAAGTCGAATGTGGCTTCTTTGACACATATGTTTTGGCTCTGTCCTCTTTTGGAAAAATATTGGAAAGATATTTTTAACATTATTTCAAATGTATTTAAGATTACTTTACAACCTCATCCTATCATTGCAATTTTTGGTTTAACAAGGACAGAATCTGGCCATTTATCTGCCTCCGCTAACCGTATGATTGCCATTGTTACAGTAATGGCCAAACGATCCATTTTGTTTAAATGGAAGGATCCAATACCCCCTACAACTTTTCAATGCTTCTCTCAAACTATGTCATGTTTAAACTTGGAAAAAAATAGGAGTGGTACTGTTGATCCTTCGCTTAAATTTGAGGGTGTTTGGAGTCCATTTATTCAGTATTTTCACATGATATAGATCCCCTTATAATAACCTTTCAATTTAGAGGAACGGAGTTGATGACGTAATATTGCTATGTTTCTTTTGAGAAATTTTAGTCCAGTTTTTTTTCTGTTTATTTTTAAATTCTTTTTTCTTTAGTTTAGTTTGGTTTGATATATTGTTTATATTTTTTCTTATTGTTTTGTTTTCTTTTTTTCATATTTTATAATACATCTTTATCTTTTATATTATAGTCATTCACTGACAGATCTTTGGATCTACAGATTTTTTTAACTATATTGTTTTTTATGATCGTTCTCCTGATCTCTGTGTATTACATGTATAAACATTGATATATTAATCTGTATTAATTTGAAAACTAATATAAATATTGAAAAAGAAAGAGAAGTGGCAGATGCAGTTCAACCCAGATCAGTGTGGAATGCTTCGTTTTGGTAGGTCAAATATGATGGCAGAGTATAGTATTAATGGTAGGACTCTTGGCAGTATGGAGGACCAGAGTGATCTCGGTGTCCGGGTCCATAGGATGCTCAACGCAGCTGAACTGGTTGACTCTGCGTTTAAGAAGGCATATGGTATATTGCCCTTCATCAATCGTGGAATTGAATATAGGAGCCGAGAGTTATTGTTTCAACTATCTCCGACCCTGGTCAGACCCCACTTGGAACACTGTGCTCAGTTCTGGCCGCCTCACTACAGGAAAGATGTGGAAGCCAGAGAAAGGGTGCAGAGAAGATTTACAAGGATGATGCCTGGAATGCGGAGCATGGCTTATGAAAGCAGACTGCGGGAACTCGGACTTTTCTCCTTGGAGAGATGGAGGATAAGGGGGGACCTGATAGAGGTGTATAAGATGATGAGAGGCATTGATCGGTAGATAGTCAGAAGCTTTTCGCAAGGGATGAAATGATGGCCACAAGAGGACATAGGTTTAAGGTGCTGGGGAGTATTTATAGAGGAGATGTCAGGGGTAAGATTTTTACTCAGACAGTGGTGAGTGCGTGGAATGGGCTGCCGTCAACTGTGGTGGAGGCGATACCATAGGGTATTTTAAGAGACTGTTGGATAAGTACATGGTGCTGAGAAAAATAAAGGGCTGTGGGTACGCCTAGTAATTTCTCAGGTACACAATCGGCACAGCTTTGTAGGCCGAAGGGCCTGAATTGTGCTGTAGTTCTTTGATGTTTCTATGTTTCTAATATCGAGAACTCGATCTGAAATATCGCGGACCCTGACTCCAGGGAGACACAGACCATCCAGGATTCTCGATGACTCCCACACAACCTCCTATCTGTCCCCCTAACTATCGATTCCTCTATCACTACAGCTTTCCTCATCTCCCTCCTTCCTTGCTGACCTGAGGGTCCCGTCTCTGTGCCACAGACGTAACCACTACAACATGTCCTTTCTAGGTCGTCCCCACCAGTAGTATCCAAACCGGTATATTTTTTGTTGATGGGAACGGCCACATGGGGTTCTCTGCTCTTTCTGTCTGTACCCCTTTCCTTTCCTAACAGTCAACATAACCTTCCAGATCAACCTGCCATGTAGGACCTGGTCAATGGCCTTACTAAAGTCACTATAGACATCATGCACTGTCCTGCCTTCCTCCATCCCCTCAGTTACCTCTTCGATAAGGTCTAGAAGATTTGTCAGATCTGAATTCCCATGGACAAATCCGAGCTGACTCTTCCGGAACAGTCCTGGACTGCCCAACTGATGGTAGATCTTGTCCCTCAGATTTACCACCAGTAACCTACCTGCATCTAAAGTCATTCTCACTGGCCAGCAGTTCCCTGGTCTGACCTTGCTACAGTTATTGAGTAATAGGGTACAATCGTATTGTAAAGTCGTCTTGTATCAGGTCAACTAAAAAAGTACAAGATGATGAGATGCTCACATCGAGTGGAAAGTAAGAAATTGTTTTCCCAGGGTGACAATTGCTAACATGAGGGGACATAATTCAAGGTGATTGGAGGAATGTATAAGGGGGATATCAGGGGTAAGCATTTTACACAGAGAGTGGTGGGTGCGTGGAACGCACTGCCTGTAGAGGTTTTGGGGGAAGTTACATGAGAGACATTTGAGACACTCTTAGATAGACACAAGATTGATAGACAAATCTGGGCAATGTGGGAGGGAAGGGATAGATATATCATAGAACAGGATAAAATGTCGGCACAACATTGTCGGCCGAAAGGCCTGTGCTGTGCTGTAGTTTCTATGTTCTATGTTCTAATGGAACAACATTGACCATCGTTCAGTCTTCAGGAATTCACCAGTGACTAACGATGAAGCAAGTATCTCCTCAAGAGGCTCCACGGTTTCTTCCTTGGCTTCCTATAAGTTCCGTCTGTGCACTTGGTCAGGCCTTGGGGATTTTTCCACCCGAATGTGCTTCAAGTCTGCAATACCTCTTTTATGAGAAAGGTTATTTTGGTATCTTAAAGATAAAAGCTATCTGGACACAAAGTCTTTGTGCTTTAAAAGGTGCATTTTATTCATAAAGACCGACGCAGGAACAGAATGTGAAGGGACAAATGCACCCTCGCACACTCGCACTAGGATTATCGCGAAACGTAGGGGGTGGGGAGTCGTAACAGGAGTGAAGTACACACACGCTACTGGGACTCTATTCAGGCCGCACCTTGACCCCTGTGGAAGTGCACACTGGCACCTGTGGTCTCGACCCCAGCAACAATTGGAAAAGAGGAAGAGAGCCCACGTGTACCATCTTTTATAGGGCTGCAGCGTGGTGGAGCCCGCTCAGGTGAAACAAGCCAATAATTCGGGGTCAGGAACAAAGGTGGGTTATGAGCCAATCCTCAGACGTGCTTTTTAAGGGTGGGGCGGAGCTGGACCCTTGATTGACAGTGGTATTGCTTCCGACCTGATAGGCAATGTTATCATCCGTCATGGAGTCAGGAGTGTTGTCACTGTCATCTGAGCCCTGGCCTTTCATACTACAATCTCCTGCCTCGTAATATGCATCTGATCCAAGCTCTCACTAATTATTACCCTCATTTCTCTGGCATCCCTGATTTTCTTCTTTATAAACACCGAGGAGAAACAGACATTAAAAATCTCAGCCATCTCCCGTGGCTCCACACATAGGCAGCCCTAAAGGTCTTTAGGAGGACCTGGTCTCTCCCTCGTCACCCGTGTACTGGTAATGGAAATGAAGATCCTCCTGGTATTATCTTTAACCCTGCCTGCAAAATCCAGCTCATACCCTCTTCTTGCTCGCCTGATTTCCCTATTCATCATGGCCTTAAACTTTACATATTCGTCAAGGGATTTATTTGTATCCTGCTGCCTAAAGGCGATGAACGCTTCCTTCTTTTACCTGAGCAGAGCGTTTGTATCTCTCGTCAGCCAGGGTTCCCTGACTTTGGTACATCTGCCCTTCATCCTGTCAGGATCATGCCGCTCCTGGGCCCATCATAAAAGCCCTTTTAAAAGCCCTCCACTTGCCAACTGTCCACTTGCCTTTAAAGAGAGTTGCCCTGTCGACACCAGCTAAATACTGCCTAATGCCCACAAAGTCGCTGTTTCTGAACCTGGCTTCTCTGCCTCCTGCCTACCTGTGCAGCAGTCGTTTAAAAACTGTTATTGGTAAATTGGATTATTATTGTCATTTATACCGAGTTACAGTGTCTTGAAAACGTCTCTTACATACCGTCCGTGCAGTTCAATTCATTACACGGTGCATTGAGGGGGAACAACAGGATGTAGAGTAAATTATTACAGCTACAGAGACAGTGCAGTGACCATTCACAACACTGGTGCCCCACAAGCCTGTGTCCTCAGTCCCCTAGTCCACACCCTCTACACTCACGATTGCCTGGTCAAATTCTGCTCGAAGTCCACCTATATGTTTGCAGATGACGCCGGCGTAGGGGGCCGTATCTCAAATAAAGGTTAAGCGGAGTACAAGTAAGAGAAAGAGAGCATAGTGACATGTTGTCACGTCAGCAACCTGTCCCTCTAAGCGTGCCCCATCCAAAGATGCCCCATCCAAGCGTGTCCCATTTGCCAGTATTTAGCCAAATGCCTTATAAACCTTTGCATTCTATGTATTTGCCCAACAGTATTTTAATGTTGTTATTGTTAAATCGATTATCCTTGTCACCTGTAACGAGGTAGAGTGAAAAACCTGTCTTACATACCGCCCGTCCAGCTCAATGAATTACACAGTTCCTTGAAGTAGTACACGGTAAAACAATAATAGATTAAAGAATAAAGTGTTACAGTAACAGAAAAAGTGCATTGCAGCAAGACAATAAGGTGCAAGTATAAAAATTGGTGAATATCAAAGAGGACATGCCAAATTTCTTTATCCTCCTGAGGAAATGGAGGCATTGGTGTGCTTTCCTGGCCGTGGCGTCAATTTGGTTGGAACAGGACAGACAACTGGGGATATTCACTCCAAGGAACTTGAGGCTCTCAACCATCTCGATTCATCTTTGACGGAGAAATGTACATGTGCACCGCCCCCTTTCCTGAAGTCAATAACCCGCACTTTCGTTTCAATGACGTTGAGGGATGAGTTTTCGTCATGAGTGTAGAAAGACTGTGAGGAAGGATAGGCAGTTGAAATGGCAAAATTGCGAACACTGGGATGGGCTAAAGCGTGATGACTTTAATTCAAGATGTATCAGGAATAAGGCTGATAAATGTAGAGCATGGGTCAGTTCATGGAATGATGACGTGGTGGTCATTACAGACACTTGGCTATCGCAAGAGCAGCAATGGCTGCTGGATATTACGGGGTTCAGATGTTTCAAAAGGGACAGGGGCGGAGGTAAAAGAGATGGGGGAATGGATTTGTTAATCAGGGACAATGTCACAGCTGTCGAAAGGAAAGAAGTCCAATAGGAATCGTCGACTGGATCAGTGTGGGTGGACGTCAGAAACAGGCTGCGAGAAATCACTCCATGAGTAGCATTCTACAGACACAGCAACAGCAGCAGAAACACTGTGAAGAAGAGTGGTAGTCAGATTTTGGAGAGGTGCAAAAATAACAGGCTTGCTGTCATGGATAATTTCAACGCCCTGAATATTGATTGGCATCTCCTTCCCATAAAGTCAATAGATGGGACGGAGTTTGTTAGGTGTGTACAGGAAGGATTCCTGACACAGTATGTGGACAGGCCAACTAAAGGAGAGGCCATTCTGGACCTGGCACGAGGCAATGAGCCTGATCATATTTCATACCTCTCAGAGCGAGAGCATTTTAGAGACAGTGACCATAACTAATTGACCTTTACTATAGCCTACGAGAGGGATAGGAGCAGACGATATTGGGAAGTATTTAGTTGGGGGAGGGGGAATTATGATGCTATTAGGCAGGAACCTGGGAATGTAAATTGAGGATAGTTTTTCTTGGGGAAGTGCACAGCGGAAATGTCCAGGCTGTTTAAGGAATACTTGGATGGGGTTCTGGATGGGTATGTCCCTTTGAGACAGGGTAAGGATGGCAGATGTCTTCATGGTCACTGAGTCATCTGCAGTTGCAGGATACAGTCGGAGAAGCTGGAAGTATATTTCCATATGTAGAACATTTTTAACCAGGTTCAGCCTGGTCAAGTCATTATGGGCTGGCTTCCTCTTCTGTCCTCTTGTCAAGGAACAGTCCTTTCGGTCGTGAGTCATTGTTGATCCAAAAGAGATCGATGGATTGTCGTTGTTGATATACATTTTGATGTGTTCAAATGTTATCTTCTATTTGAAATTGGAATGCATCTCATCAAGAATGAGATTTACTTAATGCATAAAACTGTTTAAAAAATGAAAAGAAGATCATGTTATCCAAATAAATTAGACCACCGAGAAGTGAGGCAAACCGACACCCATTCCCTTCTTGCTTGAACAGTGTCCATTGCAAATATGTTGTTTCTCCTTGATCACATTTGTCATGTACCTTCAAAGTCCACACTTCTTGAATGACCACAGTTTAGTTAACATTGGTGGAGGAAGAAAGCACCTATTTCCCCTTGTTTCTGGGCTTCAAATTTCCCATTCGTATTGGCCACACAAAATAATCAAATTGACAAACATGTCCCTCAACTGAAATTCCCAATAAATAAAACTTTTGCTGTTTCCTTTCTGTAACAGTGAGTTCTTGCAATGGTTTAGGAACATAAATCTGTATTTTTATATCAAGACATTGGAAGAACAATGATTGCGGTAGAGAAACAAGTGGAGGGTTGCTGGGTGAATGGTGCATGTTGAGAGTTAAGTGACGGGCATCAGAGTTTCAGGCAAGATCAAGTTGGGACAAGCCATTGAGAAACGAAAAGTCTCAGCAATAGGGCAGCAGGCAGACAATATTGCCAGTGGGGTTGTCTTGTTATAAGGATAAATTTCATGAGTGCAGCTCTGGCTCCTGTTGACCACCCAGTGCAAATTATCCATTCATCTTTTTCTCTACTGGTGTGCTGAAAGCCAATGCATTTTAAGAGCGATACAGTCCTAAAGGGAACTCCTGTCTGTTCACAGATGGCCTCTCTCCCACAGCATAAAGTGCTCCAGATAATGTTGCCAAGGACTGAAGCAACAGCCATCACCAGGCAACAGACGTATACTTCTCCTCTCCCCTTTGCCATTCAATAGGAACAGTTCCCCACTTCCATTTCATCTCCATAAACTCTGATTCGTGCATTCTTTTAGCTCTTCTCTTCCCACCTTCCTGGTGAAACATCCATTCACTTGCAATGGCAAGTCAATGCACTTATATTCTCAAGATGTGGTGGAGAAAGATTGGTTGAGCACTTGGCAACATGACCCCTACCGTTACCAGTTACATGGTTATGGGAACTCTGAGCTTGCAGTTCCCAGCCTCTCTGACTTTGGTCTACACACTTTTCCAACAAAGCCAACTGTGAGCTCAAGTAATGACACCTAATCTTCTGACAAGGCACCTGACTAACCTCTGGGTTCAACAGTAAATACAATTGCAACAAATAATGTGCTGGAGGAGCTCCAGCCTAGTTGTGGCCGGGGGTGGGGGGGGGGGGGGTCGGGGTGTGCAGGAGGAATTTTAGATGTTTCAGCTCAATCCTGCTCTAGATACCATGTCTATTTTCTCCAGTAAATACAACAGTTCTGGATCACCCGCACCTCCAGTCTGTATCGTATTTTCTCTTTTCATGAAACGTTGTTAAACTGTGATGTCAACTTCACCATTTCCCCTCTTCCACAGATGATCCTTGACCTGTTGCTTTTTCTTCTCATGGTTCCAGCATTTTTTTCTTCTCTCCTCTACCTCCATTTGCATCTCCTCCAGACAGATCACCTGCAGGCGACAAGGATTCACCACCCTCTGCTCACCTGCACCAGCACCATTTCTGTCATTCTGTCTCCACCCTTTCACTCTCCCCACTTCTCCCTTCTCTGCAACTGAAGATACTGTTTTTATTTAATTATTCTGTAATGTCATGGACCTGCAATGTTAACATGGCTTCTCCTCTCACAGACGCTGCCTGATCTGCTGAATGCACCCAGCACATCTTTTTTTCCACTTTAATATTAAAAACACCTGTGATTGTCCATTTTCCTCTTTCGCAGAATGCCCAATGAGTGGTTCAACAACTTCTTACAGATTTATAGAGGAGCTTTCAAGATGTGGTCCAAAGGAAGTGTGCTCGCTGTAGTTTAAAGGGAGGAGTCTACCATAATGCATGCTGGCAGGATACTTGAAATTATCAGGAGGAACATTCACCTTCACGGCTCGGTTCTGAATATGATAAGCTGATGTTTTTTTGTCTGTTGCTCACTGAAGTTTATATTCTGCAATTAATTGAAGTAATTGTAACCTTGTACACTGAGTGTTGAGTCAGAATTTTGATATTCTTTCAGTTAAAACATGTAATGTTGTTGACACTTTTTCTGTTCCCATGGAAGATGTTCAACAGAAACACAAGGGCTCTGCGGGCACAGACTGAAACACTGAGCGTGAACACGATCCTGATGAGGGAGAAGGTGAAGGTTTTCCAGCTGGTTGATCGATACGCTGAGCTCACGCTCAGTTCTACTGTTCGAGAATCGGAGATTTGTGGAACAAGGATCTGTTGGAAAGAGGCCGGGACCATGAGGAGTGGAGAGAAACATCTCCGGGAAGAGCTGGAAAAAATACGGGCTGATCAATTGTTCAGGAGCAGCTTTTCTCAGAGTAAATCCAAATCTGGGAGTTCGGCTGCAGTGGCCGGAGTCCCGGGGATCGGGAAAACAACAATGGTGCAAAAGATTGTTTCCGACTGGGCCGCGGGGAAAGTTTACCAACATTTCCAGTTTGTCTTCCGTTTCAAATTCTGGGATTTAAAATCCTTTAACTGTAGAATAAATTTAAGGGAACCGGTTCTGGATCAGTATCCTTACTTTAGGAATTTCCTGGCAGAGATCTGGAAGAACCCAAAGGGATTGCTGTTTATATTTAATGATTTGGATGAATTCAAGCACAGAATTGATTTTGCTGACAGTCAGAGAGACACAGAACCTCAGCACATGTGCCCAGATCCCGATTGGTGGTGTGACGTGTCTGACATTGTGTACAGTTTAATCCAGCACAAGCTGCTCCCAGGGTGTTCAGTGCTGGTGACCACCCGCCCCACTGCGTTACATTTATTAGAAAAGGTGAAGATCAGTGTCTGGGCAGAAATCCTGGGATTTGTTGGTGAGGAACGGAAGGAATATTTCCACAGGTTTTTTTGAAGATCAGACGGTGGCAGCAGCTGTTTTCAAACACATGCAGGAGAACGATATCCTGTACACCATGAGCTACAACCCCTCCTACTGTTGGATCCTCAGTCTGGCACTGGGCTCTTTCTTCATACAAAGACACAGGGACCCACAGTGATTTCCCACGACCATCACCCAACTATATTCCTACTTTATTTACAACACCCTGAAAAACCACGGCTGTGAGATTGAAAGCCCCCATGATGTGTTACTGAGGGTTGGTCAGATGGCCTTCAGAGGAGTGTCTGAGAAGAAGATTGTGTTTGCAGATAGAGATTTGATTGAGTACAATCTGCAGCCTTCTCAGTTCCTGTTTGATTTCCTGATGGAACTTTTGGAGAGAGAGGAATGTGCCCGGAGTGTGGTGTACACATTCCCACACTTCACCATCCAAGAGTTTGTAGTATGCACCTGAACAATTAATAACTCAAGATTCCAGGGGTATTCTGAAACTCCTCACTGAAGCCCACAGCACTAGTGATGGGCGATTTGAGGTATTTCTCCATTTTGTTGCTGGTCTGTCCTCCCCAGGGTCAGCTCGGGGCTGAAGGAGTTTCTAGCTCTATTTCCTCCTCAAGCAATCCTTCGAGTGATTGACTGCATGAAGGAAGAATTTAAACACCAAATCAGGTACACAGGGAGTGAAACTGGTAAAAGGAGGCTCCTGAACACACTGCACTACCTGTTTGAGTCACAGAACCATGGACTGGCTCAGGCCGCACTGGAATCATTGAGAGAACTTTCATTTTGTGAATTGCCACTGACGCCGAATGACTGTACGGTCCTGTCTCATGTCATTGGGTTCTGTAATACAATAAAATGCCTCAAGCTGTGTAACTGCCACATTCAGTGTGAAGGACCCCAGCGGCTGGGGACCGGGCTGCACATGTGCCAGGAGTTGTGGTAACTGTTACTTTGTCTTTTGCTCTAAATTTTAAAATTGTCTTGCTTTTGTTTCTTCTGAATGGAAGGTGAAGACATTTTTAGCTAAAATTGCAGAAATTTGAAGCATCATCAAGGTCAGTAATTCCAAGGAATGGAGTAGCTGAAATGGCTCCTTGTGAGTTGGAGTTTTTCTCAGATCAGTAGATGACAATCATTGATTTCACTAATTAATTACATATATTGCCAATTTACTCACTGTCAGAAACGTGTCCATTGATGACACTCCTCACTGTTCTGACCACCCAGGCCAACACTGACTGCAGTAGTTGGTGAGGCAGAGCATCCCACCCTCTTGCCAAGGAGAAGGGAAAAGTGATGGCCACTGGACTGTTGATGGGAGCATTCAGTTACAGAGGACAGGCACAGCTGTGGGCACTCATTTGTCAGTGGCTGAGTTTGCTTTCTTGACGTTCTTAACTTGGAAAGCAGAGAGCCCTGCAGCCCTTCATATTCTCCCACTCACCGATCATCCCTTCACATACCATTTAATGATAATGGAGTCAGAACCATGCTGATATATTTGGGAGCTAAAATCTGCCAGTGAATGGTGACAAACGACAAGGTTGTGGAGTTTATCCTGGGAGTACCAATGCAGCTCTCCCAAGGTGTGGGCCACTGGGGTAGGAAATGTGGGAATTTGCTACAATATGAACCCAAGGCACTGGGTTCTGCTGGGGAGGGAGCTTTCAAAATTTGTGAACCAGTTGCACCTGAAAGAAATGTAGGGCTGGTGTAATAGGGATAGAGGGAGAGCCATCCCTCAATGAACTCAGTTGGGTCATTGAGAACTTTAAATGGACAGAATAAATTCTACCCATCCCATTAGATGTGAATTCAGGACTTACCGATTTTGGAAAACCATGACCATCATTTCAGAATTTAAATCATTCAGTGTTGTACAGATTAAAATGTGGTGTGTGAAATCTTGGTGCAAGGAACGGTGGTTTTATCATTTTAATCCTAGGACAGGTTTCCCATTCCCTTAAAGTCCACTTTTGGGACACAGTAAATAAAGGACAGAACATGAACAGCTGGTCACTGTGCTCAAGAAGGATAGTTCTAATCAGTGAATGAGACCATGAAAGATACACTGACAGCACTTCATTCAGGGAATATCAATGATTTATGGGATGGTAGCAGAGCGTGAGATCCCTTTTCATTAAGTGGGAAATGTGGTGATTAATTTCCTGAAATATCAAAAGATATCATATCTGATCAGGGATTTGAATCACTTTGTTTCTCATTCTGAGTGCTTGTGTTTAGACTTGGGAACAACGAATTGGGAGATTCAGATGTGAAATTGGTGTGTGCGGCTCTGAGGAACCCAGAATGTAAAGGACAGACACTGGAGTAAGTAGCAGAATCTGAACAGATTGTGTTTTGGTCACATTCAGTATCAATGTCATCAATATGCTGTTGTTTATTAAGGCTTGAGATTTCATCAGCTCCATCTCTTTCTTTCCATTATTGCCTATGATCTCCAGTCTGCCTGTTAATGGTCTCTTGTGCTCAGGATCTTGCCTCTGCTCTTGGTACAAACAGCTCACTGATAAACCTGTACCTGGGTTTTAATCAGCTGGGAGATTTGGGGGTGGAACTGGTGTCTGTAGCTCTTGGGAAGTTGGACTCTAAAATTGAGATACTGATGCAAGTATTAGACCGTGAGAGATTGAAGCAGATATTTTGTTCATTCACCACTTTCCTCTGCCACTACAGACAAGAGTATGCCCTAGTCTTGGGTCTTTGTCAGGTGGTCACCTCTTCCTCTCAGAATTAGAGTGCTTTCCATGCTCTTGAAGAATCAGAATGCTTTTCATCCAATTATGTATTGAAAAAAATTATATATGAAAGGCCTTCATCCAGTTCCTAGATGGGCATGGGCCCACAATATGAAACGATATACAACTGGACCCAAGCGGCAGTCTGATAAAGAAAGCTATAAGGAAACACAGACTTTGATCAAAAACTGGTCAAGGTTCTCTGTGGAATGTTTCTTGCCAAATAGATTAAAAATACAGTCAATTGTGTTTTTTTTTAATTATTTTAATTTATCACCAGTATTTGTATAAATAATGAATACTGATCATTACTCTGGGTGTCAGTAACTCAATCATCTCTTTCTAATTATCACCTTGTGAGATATGTATCTTATTTGTCATGAGGATATCACTTCCGCATTTGCACATACAGCTCACTGGATCTGGGGTGAAAAAAAACTAGGAGGTTTGGGAACCAATCTGTTTGCAACTTGAAACAGAATAGAAAAAATATGAGATAATGTCCAGACAGTGTCGTAATAACCACTGGAATCTTCTACTGGGTGTCGGCACTTCTATTGCACTAACCTGGATTTCCTTGCACCAGCCTTGGCTGTCACTGAAGCGGGTGCCGTTTTCTGCTTGCCCCAGTATTGCCATGTGAAGGGTCTATGGGGTCCAGTGGGGTAGCATCCTGTTCACAGGTTGCTCTCCTGCTGACCCTGTGGCAGGTTAGACCAGTCACGTCGTGTGGACCCAGTGAGAACAATGGACAGCAGCGACTTCTGGGGAAACGGTTAGTGGGACTTGCACAGGAACAATGTGAATGATCTCCAGTGAGTGAATGTTTGACTTTTGAATAGTATTCTCTTATTTTCAAAGTTTCAGTAATGTTTGAATATTTATATGTTTGAGACTCTCAACTGTTCTATTTCAGTGACAGAGACAGTGGTGAGCCTGTGGCAGTGCTTTAGCAGCAAACACCTTTCTGTTAATGCAGCCAGATGCTGAGGTTCTGAAGCCCTCTGCTGCTGAATGATGGGGAGCCTCATTTCAGGGGACGACTTCCCTGTTGATCATGACGGTATGAAGAGCCAATCTCATCAGACAGTGAATGAAGTCCAGTCCTGTGGGACATCTGCCCAATCATTAACGTCAGTATGAATAACAAACTGCTGGAGATTTCCCTGATTAATGCTATTTCTCTCTATGATCTGCAATTAAAGGGGTACCAGTCTCTCGGATGTTTGCACTGAGAAACTTGCCTCTGTGCTCAGTGCAATCCCCTTGCTGAAGGAGCTGGACCTGGGGAAAATACTCCTTCACAGACTGATCTGTCCCTGCTCTCCAACATCTCATTCGATCCTGCTGGAGTGTGCAATGGATTGCATGAGTGTCTGAGTAAATATTTTGTAGAATAAAATAAGTGGATCCATGGGCTATTCTGGTGATGTTTGCCTGTTAATACCATTGGAATATTAACCCCAGTCGCATGTTATTGACGTTGTTGTGCAATCTGTTTACTTTCTCTTTATTCTTCAATCTGTTTCAGGCTGGGGGTGGATCATCAGTTCAGTCTAACTGGGTAGAAGGAATTAAGATCACTGAAGGAATCCAGACCTGGACTGAGTTTGAAAATGAGAATATTCCAATATATGAACATCACTGCCTTTGGTATGAGAATAATTTTGATTGATTTTCCATTCCCTTTAAATTGATGCATTCCAGGTCCTTGGTTTCCAGAACAAGAAGCGCAGCTCTGTTGCATTGCTTCTGCCAATATATGGGATTTGGGCTCATGCAGTGGTGACCTGTGTAAATCTGGACAGACAGGAAAGACCTGAGATGTGTTCATTTTGGGCTGCCTTCAGAGAATGACACACAATAATATTATCTAGAATTTGTTCATCTGGGATGTGCCTCTTGTTCAGTGCTCTCACGACTTGCCATGAGCCAGAGAATGGACCCATCTTGAGAGTTTCCTGATGATAATGCACAAATTCGACAAACAGTCTCTGTTGTTTTTCCCAAGTGAAACCATTGACTGGAAATATTTGATGTGTACTCTGTCCCATGCACAGTGGAACTCAGACAGGTTTTGTCTGTTTGGGACTTTTGAACCTGTGCCACCACTTATCAAGGTCATGATTACTCTGCACTGTCCCCATATTCCATAATTATCTTAATATTAGATGTCCATCAATCTCTGTGTGGAATTAACTCAATGTCTTGGCCTCCAGAGCTTTCTTAGGGCAGAGAGTTCACAGATTTATCATTCTTTACATTGAATTTTTTTTCCTGGTCTTTGGCCCAAATGACCAACTCCTTATTCGGAGACTGACTTCTGAGTCTATCCTCTGCATTTCAGTCTTGTAAGAATATTGTTTGTTTCTACAAGATCTCTCATTCAAACTGTTGAGATGACAAGTGCAGTCTACTCCTCATAATGCAAACAGACTGTCCCTTGAACTTGTCTGGTGCATCTTTGCTGCAGGTATATCCTTATTTTTAAGGAAGGAGACCAATGTCACACACAGCCCTCCATGTGTGTTCTCTCAGCTTCTATAAAATTGCAGCAGGCCATCTCAACTCTGGTACTCAAATCATCTTGAAATATATGCCAATACACCACTTGGCTTCCTTGTGTACAAGTGCTCATGGGTTGCTCTCGATATCACATTATCAATTCATACCATTTTAAAATCATGCACTGCTTTTCTGTTTTGTAACAATGTGGCTCACTTCGCATTTTTCCACATCATGTTCCATTTGCCTAAACTCTGCCCCTTGCCCACCTCACTCAAAGCCTCTTTACACTCTCCTCCCTGAGCTCAGTCCCAGTTAGTTCTGTACAATCAGAAGGCATGGAAATATGACATCAGCTTAATCATTAATGTAGATTCTGAATGGCTGGGACCATAACACCGATCCCTGTAGTACCCGTCAGTCACACAGTCAAAGGTGAGTATATTGTCACATGCACAATAGCATGAATGCACAAGTGTAATGAAAATCTAGCTTGCAGCAGCAGCATCACAGGCGCAGCATTCACAAGGAAAAACATCAACATGAATTATCCACAAAATGCTGGAGGAGCTCAGCAGGTCTCTGGAGGGCAGCATCTATGGTGGGAAATAAACAGTCCACGTTTCAGGTCAAGACCCTGCATCAGCCCAGCATTTTGTGTTTTGCTCCAACTTCCAGCATCTGCAGAATCCATTGTGTCAACATCAATTATACACATTTTTTACAAGAAAGAACACAAATTAAAACAAAAATTAACATTTTAGTGCAAATTGATCATCATGTTGCTAAACTGTAGTAATGAGGTTGTGCTGGTTGGTTCAAGAACCTGCCAACCTGAGAAGTATCCTTCTGTTTTCAACTTTTGAGATCTGTCCAGTGACCAATTTTCAATAGATTCTAAAGAGAGAGTTAAATTTTCCAAAAGACATGTTTGATTCTCCTTAGTATGTGCAACAGTGTACGAGCCAAAATGGTGTCAGCTCGGAATGTGGTGAATGTTTTGCGAACGTACCAGAGTCCTGGTACCCAACCTTGAGATGTAGATAACGGTGACTGGTGAAAAATGTGTTGTTCTGTAAAACCTGATGTCTCGGTCTTTAAGTTCTGTGCCTAGACATAAGAAGGTACCACCTGGTACCATGGTAAAATACCCAGATAAGGGGTTTTTAAGGGGATAAGAATAGAAGCTGCTCCTTTTACTAAGCAGAATGTACTTTTGGCTGGAGTTTTGATCAGTGCTGAGAGACTGACACCAGGTAGAGAGAACCCACTGAAGAAGAGACTGTCAGATACCGGAGGTTCGCTCCTGCATTCTATCAGATCGATTCATTTACTGAATGGTTGATAAGTATTCTTTCCTTCTGTATTTTAGTGAAATGGTTATTGAGTGGACTTTGTATAATCCCAATACAGTAGCTTTGTTAAATGACGTTTAGTGTGTGTACAGTGCCTCCTTTTGTTTTCGAATACCTCTTGCTGCTGAATCAGGAAATAACAAGAAAGGAATTTTGAAATGTTTAGTGACAAAGTTGGCATAGTCCGTCAGATTCAGCAAAGCGCTTTACAAGCAGACCGTACCCGCTGGTGGGACCGAGTTTAGGTACAGGGGTTGAAGGACAATACCCATGGTTTTGAAGTAGTGGCCAACACATTGTCCGTGTGTTGCCCTCCCACGTGTTGGGGAGCAGCAAAGGAAGCAGCAGTGGCGACATCCTGGGTACGGTAGTCACTCTGTTGAATGAGGAAGGGTTTCCCAAACAAAAGCGGAGTAAGGGTACGGCCTTATGGATCTCGCTGTGCGCATGGAAAAAGAAACAAAACTGGTGTCAGGCGGCAGAGCAACGAGTGGCCACCCTTACCGGGAAAGTGGTAACCCTGTAACTGCAAAATGTCACTTTAACTGAATCGACTGTCAGTCCACGAACGGGCTGAAACCCAGAAAACCTCCCCAGCCTTTAAGCTGATTCAAGCATGCCAGGAAAATTGGGAATGGTTGGGGATCCGGATGCAGTCAGAATAAGTGCCAAGGGTTGGCATCCCGCTAGCCGGGATGGCAATATATGGTATCATCCCGACGCTCCGTGTGTCGATGGTCCCTAGGGTCTCCCGCCGAGAAATGGCCGGGGCACCACGGATGAGAAGCTGACCGTACAGGCTTGTCTGATGACGAACCCAAAGTACTAAGAATGTGACCATGGGGTGAATGCATGATGCAGGAAGAGAGACTGACCAGGGCGGTGGACAACTCAGGAAAAATTGGCAACGTGGGATAAATTTATACTGAAGACCCTTGTTTAAATTTATCCCACATTGAGTCCCTTGCCTTCTGACTAACTCAGTTATGGGGTGTGTGGGCCTACGCGGTGTTTCTAACTGCAGAGGGAGCAAATAATTTGCTTCCTTTCTCTATCCAAGGCGGTTTTAATCGCAGATACGAAGTGATAACAATGACCCTACGGCTCCTTTCGCACGGATTCAACGTGTGGTATTGAGGGTGTATCCCTCTGCAGTAGATTGGGAGCTACACAGCATACCTTGGCATACCATAGATGAGGAAATTAACGGATTTCGGTCTATGGCTGCGTTTACTGGGAATTTTCTGGAGACTTAAGGTGGGATGTCCCAGAGGTACATGGATAGATGAATTCAGTGTGCACCTGCCAACATAAATGGGGTCTTGCTGCCTATGGGATGGCCATTGAGGGAGGCATGTGACAGGATAGAGTGACTGAGACTGATTGATGATAGAAAAGTGAAAGTCAGAGGTCTGCGGTCAAAATGAAATATGAGAGGCAATGAGGATGATGCAGTCAGTAACCCGGGTAACTCGGAAAGAAATGTTTCTGGCCCTGTTGAAGGCAGGACTGGAAAAGGCAAAGATTGATGGTGTTCCTCCGGGAACCACGTCTGCCTTCGGGAAATATCACTGCGCCAGTGAGGGAGTTGAGCCTGTTTCCCCTCCCGTGTAAGAGCGATTCATGACGCGGGCTGAAGTAGAGAGAATGGTTGACAACAAGTTCGCAGGGACTGATTCAGTGTGGCCCAGCACTCCTCAGTCTCTCGCATAGAGGAGTAGCCAGTGTTCTCATGCAGTCAGAAAGAAGGGAGAACCAGACCTCATGTAGCCATAACATAATTGTAAAGGGACTGAAATGAGCAAAGGTTTAACACTCTATGGGATATGGTCGCTGAACACTCGGGTTATAAGTGGAAGTCCCCTGGTGCGGGGAGAGGGAGTGGGGGATTTATAATAAAAGTACGAGAGACGGCGGTTCCATAGGCTATTGGGGAGGGGTCCCGATGGAAGCCCGAGCACCGATCGCTGCGTTACCTGGAAACATACCTGGGCTGAATGTGCTGCAGGGACAAAGAGTGCAGCCCAGATTGGGAAAATCCGCATTTGGCATTCTGAAAGCAACAATGTTAGTGGGATTAGCGAAGTGGGAGCCTCTCACGATGCCGCCACCCAGCAGTATGGTCTTCGTGAAGCAGTGTCAGACACCGTGAGGACACTCGGAGGTCTCGGACACCACAGCCGAGTTATTAAAACAAGCCGTGACCAGGCATGCAGCCTCAGAGTACAACAGTCCTGTGTGGCCAGTGAGGAAACCAGGTGGCAGCTGAATATGACGGTGGATTATCGCCGGGTGAATAAACTCGCCCCTCCATGAAATGTTGCCGCCCCGGACACAGTGACTTCAGTGGAAAGAAAGTCACAGGGAGACAAGAAGTCACAGGCGACAGATGTGGCCAACGCATTCTTCCCCGTTCCCCTGTCGCCAGTGTCACCTTCACACGGAAAGGCAGGCGGTACACCTCACCAGTTTGCCCCAGGGGTATGTGCGCTGCCCGACCTTGTGCCACGGACCGACACCGCGGGACCTTGATGCATGTGCACCTCCGCCTGAGATACAGGGGGCCCACTATATGGACGACATCTCACTAAGAGGACCAACCGATGAGGGTGCAACCGAAGTCCTGGATGTGCTGGTGAACCACATGAAGCACAGAGGATGGGTGGTTAATCCACAGAAGGTACAGGGGCCGAGTCAGACTGTCCAGGTTCTGGGTATCCGGTGGGTCTCAGGGCATCAAGGGATCCCGGAGAAGGTACAAAACAATCGTTGAACGAGCTACCCCCACCAATAAGCAATGAACACCAGGGTTTGTGGGGTCCGTTGGTCGACTGGAGGAGAAACAGACCACACCTAACTGTCCTACTCCGACCTTCATGCACAGCAACTAGGGAACAGGCAGATTTTGAATGGGGTTAGAGCAACAACAAGGTGTCTGAGGCTTCCAAGAGGTGCAGTGGCTCATTGACCCGGGCTGCCTTTTGAATTACTGCTATCCATACATCAGAACACCGCCGTTGGAGTCTGTGACGGAAACAGAATGGAGTTAACACTCCCAGGTGTTCTGGTCCCGTCCCCTGCCCGAGGCAGCTGAATGATACACGCCCTTTGAAAGACGACTGCTTGTCTGCTGTTGGGCGTTAGTGGAGACGGAAGCGTCCACAGAGGGGGGCAGGGTCAGTTTCAGACGTGACCTCCTCATTCTGACATGTCTGCTGACGGGAGGCCCCGCTAACAGGGTTGGCAGGACACAGCCAGCCTCTGCTGTGAAATGGAAATGCTACATTGGAAAACGAGCAAGGAAAGGTCCGGAGGGCGTCGTGGACACCCTACTTACCTGCGGACAGGTGCACGGAGACCTTCGACCTTCCCATCCAGGTGCCTCCCTCTCCGCAGGAACAGCCGCCCGAAGCAGACTGGCACTGCACCTGGTTTACTGACCGTTCCAGCCGCCAGAGAACCACTGTTCAGGGATGGAGAGCTGCTGCTCTGAACCCAGTCACAGGGACAGTTCTGCAGCAGCATTGTATTGGGATTGGTTTATTATTGTCACTTGTACCGAGGTACAGTGAAAAACTTCCATCCCGTCCGTACGGGTCAATTCATTACACGGTGCAGTTACATTGGGCTATTACACAGTGCATTTATGTAGTACAGATACAAACAGTAACAGTACAGAGTAAAGTGTCTCAGGTACATTAAAAGTGCAGTGCCATAAGGTGCAAGGTCACAACAAGGTAGATCGTGAGTACAGCGCAGGTCACATTGTATAAGGGAACCGTTCAATAGTTTTATCACAGTGGGGTTAAAGCTGTCCTTAAGTCCGGTGGTACGTGCCGTCAGGCTCCTGTATCTTCTACCTGATGGAAGAGAAGAGAAGAGAGAATGCCCCGGGTGGGTAGGATCTTTGATTATGCTGGCTGCTTCACCAAGGCAACGAGAGGTAAAGACAGAGTCCAAGGAGGAGAGGCTGGTGTCCGTGATGCGCTGGGCAGTGTCTACAACTCTCTGAAGTTTCTTGCGGTCCCGAGCAGAGCAGTTGCCGTACCAAGCCCTGATACATCCAGATAGGATGCTTTCTATGTTGCGTCGGTAAAAGTTGGTGAGAGTCAAGGTGGACACACCGAATTTATTTAGCCTCCTGAGGAAGTAGAGCTGGTGAGCTTTCTTGGCCGTGGCATCTTCATGATTTGACCAAGACAGGCTGCTAGTGACTATTTAACGGTTCCCTTATACGATGAGATGGACTCTGCCCTCACGATCTACCTTGTTGTGACTTCGCACCTTATTGCACTGCTATTTCTCTGCAGCTGTGACACTTTACTCTGTACTGGTATTGTTTTTACATCAATGCGCTCTGTACTAACCCTATGTAACTGCACTGTGTAATGTACGATCTGTTTTTAAGACTAGTTTTTCACTGTACCTCTGTACAAGCGACGATAATAAACCAATCCCAACACAATTAGGAACCGGATACACTTGTACACACGTAACTGAAAGTTAGTTGGCAGGTAAAACATGAAATGTGGGAAATTCGTTGGTCGTTGTCACACACATGTGACGTCACACACGGGCTCCCTAGGGGAAAGAGAACAAAGATTATGGTTCATCAATATCGAAGAGATTTGAATTAAATCAGCGTGTTTCGCTCTCGGGTGTGAACTGTGTGTCAGCCTGGGATGGGGATCGAGACCGTGACTCTGGGACTGGGGGGGGAGGTCGGAGTCGGGGCAGATCCGGCCGTCATAATAAAATGCAACTGCTGTACCGGTGAGCTGAGCGGGTCGGGCAGCGGGTGTGGGGCGGTGAGCTGAGCCGGAGGAGGCGGCCGGTGGGTCGGCAGCGGGTGTAGGGCGAGGAGCAGAGTCAACGGGTCACGTGAACCTTCCTCCCGCTTCACCGCGGGTTTCCAACATCTGCGGGTTTGCTTCCGAGGCCCCGTCCCCTGAACTGATGACGCGGTGAGCACAGCGCGCATGATCACAGTCACCCGATGGACGGCGGCTGAAGCGGGTCTGCGGCGGATGGTCTCCGGGGCTGGGGCTGGGGCTGGAGCTGGGAGAGGGCCCTCGTCCCCCATCCTGGTGCGGGGAGCCGGGGGCAGGCTCAACTGCCTGCGGGGCGAGATCAGCAAGTTCCCATTGGTGAGTATTTTCCGCCGGTCCCGGAGTGTTGCCGGTCGCGGGCTGCGAGGTCTGATGTTTGGCAGTGACTCCGGTTATATTTCCCGAACAGGCGGCCTCGGCCCCGCCTCCTGCGCCGAACCTGCCGGGGTCGGCTCGGGTGGTGGGGCCTTCACACGGAGATCAGCCGCCGCTGGGTCCCTGGTGTTGTGGTCCTGGGAGCGGGATGAGGCTGGTGACGCCGGGACCACAGTCATCCGTCCAGTTGTATCTGCGGCATTTACCTCCATCATCCTGTCTGGTAGCGGGATCTGGATTTCGCCTGGATCGATGCCGGGGGTCGACCACAGTCTTACATGATTGCAGGAAGCGGCGATTCGGCCCATTGTGTCCCTGCAGAAAGAGAAGGTTAAACCGAGTAATTGCACTTCAGGACACACCTCCATGTGCATGACTGTCTTCCTCCTTCGCCCATTCAGGCAAGGCAGTGAGATTCAGATCTGTCGCAACCTCTCGTTATGCGTACGAGGGGCGCCAATTACGTTTTTTTTAAATCTTGTTTCCATTCCTACAAACAGCCGAAGTACAACCTATAATTCCTGGTATTGGACCCTATTACTGCGGGAAATTGGCCTTTTCGTCTGTCCGGGCACCTAAATATCTGTACACTTGATTTAAGTCTCCCTTCAGGAGTTCAAAAGCAAACAGTCCAGGCTGTCTGATCTTTCCACATAATTACTTTTATCACTTGTTCCAGCAATGTAGGCCTGTGAAAAACAATATGTCATCGGTTTAAGGTGAGTGGAAGGGATTTTAAACAGGATCTGATTGGTGGGATTTTTACATAGATTTGGTCCCAAATCCATGTCGTAAGTAAAACAATTTGACCCCGCATAATTCCCAGTCTCCAGAGTCTGAATCAGCCATTCCAGCCATCGCCCTCGCACTGACGTCAGATTAAATAAATCAAAGTTCCCGGGTTTCTTTGTCCATCCTCTCATCCACAGCAAGGATTCATCTGAATATTTCACTTCGAGAGAACTCTTCATAGTCCACTGATTTCCGGATCACACGTCCGCACTCCATTGGCACTTCAGAGAGATCACAGACCCTATTCATTACAGCAGGTACTTTGAGGTAGTACAGGGCAAAACAATAACTTAATGCAGAATAAAGTGTTACATTTACAGAGAAAGTGCAGTTCAGGCAGACAAAGTGGAGGAAGGTCATAACAAGGTCGATTCTGAGGTGGAGCGTCCATCCAAACGTCTGTGTAAACCGTTCACTAGTTTTATAACAGCGGGATAGAGGCTGTCCTTGAGCCCGGTGGTATGTGTTTTCAGGCATTTGTATATTCTGCCCGATGGGAGGGGGAGAAGAGTGCATGTACCGGGTGGGTGGGTATAAAATCCTGGACATCAGCACGATTTGTCTCCGTCATTTTACGTGTTGCTGCAGCCGTCTGTATACAAAGGGGTTAACCGCAGTTGTTTGTTCAGTGAGTGTAATTAACGTCAGTCTGCACGGAGCCCGATTGAGTCACCAGGGATTTCCCCACTGCTTTTAAAATCTGTTCCTTTCGATGAAGTCTCACAGTGTCAGTGGGAGCAGCCCCTCCGTCACTGACAGAGAGCAGCAGCTCCACAGCGGAAGAAGATAATTCCGGAGCTGCGAACAATAATGTGGGATGTTACATGAATGGATAGAATCTGTAAATAGTAGAGTGTGAAGTTCTGGTCACCGAATGGAATCTGGGAACAGTGGAGCGAGGTGTTACAGGAATGGGTCAGGATCTGGAAACGGGAGAGTGGGATGTTACGCCGATGGGGAGAGGTGTATTCCCACTTGCTGGCTATATTTTATCGGATGCTGCTTGGATAACAGTAGGAGATCGGATCAGCTATTTAATCCTGACTATTCAGCCCGTCTATTATCCCATCCTCGCTATTGTTGCTGTTCCAGGTAAGTCCCTGCCCAAGGAATCGAACAACAAACAGGTGAGAAGCAGCTGTCACGGGGACCGGTGAAGAGGTCTGGTGGGTGGACTGTTCATGATGTGTTCTGGTTAGTAAAGCAGAACATCCCGACGAACTGAGCTCCAGTTGAGGTGTCGTCATGATATTTATTTTCGCCTTCTGTCCGCTGTACGTAACACAGTGCCACGAGGTCGATTCGAACAAATACCTTTATTATCAGTGCACCGCTAGGAGAATTCTCTTCAGCACTCACTGAGAGTCGCTTCCCGAGTTCTCCCCGAACAAGGGGCAGACAGACATTTATACAGGAATTGTCACGCACATCCCATGCAAACGTCGCCGCGAGTTTCGGTCAAGCTCTAGAGATCCCGAGACAGCTATCATACCTTTTGTCTTAGTATAATTGAGTTATAATCAAGGCTTTCAACGGCAGGTATCACCCTTCATTGTTCAGACCAAGTCTTCACCTCGATGTTAATTACTCTCAGTATCGCCACCGTCTGACATAACGGAATGGTTCGTTACCCGAAACAAAGGCAGTTAACATACTTAACATTCCAACCTTTTAGTGGGTAAGCAGCTTTCTAGTCCTTGCTAAAGAAATATAAATGTATATATATATTTTGTTTGCCAGTTATAGGTATGGTTGCAATTTTTAACCCTTCACTTCCTCATTCCATCCTTTTTTATCATTTCATGATAAACTAGAGCAGCGCTGAGAACGGGGCCAAAAACTTATTAATAAGGACCTTGCAACAGGTATTTAGGCAGGCCAACACCACACAGCATATTATTATAATCACTATTAGTCCCACAGCTCCGTGCATCAGGTATGATGCCCACGACCCTCCTAGCGGCCACCCCAACCAACTTGTCCCTCCTGTAAATCCCTGTCTAAAGCTAGCTACTTGCGTCTGAATGTCCTGAATGGCATGGGAGATGTTGTAGGACTCATCTCTCACGTTGGTGATACATTTGTCCCCAACTATAGCACATACTCCTCCTTGCTGAGCCAGTTTGTAGTCCACAGCATACCGGAATGCTGGGCATAGAGTCGAAGCTCTGCCAGTTCCTGGTTCACTGCCTTCAGGCCCTCCATAGTAAAGTTTCCCAGTGCAGCCAGTCCACAAATAAGGTAGTTCCGGTTTTTTGCGGCTATAGTTCCTGCCGAACCCCCCAGAGAGAGAGAGTACTCAGGAATCCATGGCCTAACGATGCTAAGGGAGGTCCCAATGACATAGGATCCCTCCAATCCTCACTGAACTCCTCACTAACTGACCGCACCACGTCTTCGTCGGACATGAGCCTTCTGGGGGCAGGGGACCGTGACGGGCCCGATCTTTCCTATTGCAAACTAGGCTGGCAGAGTGGGGGAGGCTGTGGTGTAAGTGCCATTAAAGAGGAACACATACCCTTCCTTAGCCCGGTAGCAGGTTACATTACCCGATTGAGTGGACTGGGCATTTGGAAATACCAAGAGATCCCAGCAACATTTCTCCCATGCTCCCTCAGGTAATTCTCCCTGGTTAGCAATTCTACAGAGACATTAGACAATCTCACGTGGGTCCCGTTCCCCTCTCCACAAACCCATCGCTCTCCAGCAAGTAACATAGCACACCTGGTGGCAGCGCACTCACAGCTAAACCATCCCCCTTTAAACCCGTAATTCCTCTCTGTACAGGTAGTGGCGGCACATGCTATCGTATGCGGTACAATCGCTAGCCCACAACCCCACCCTGTGCCGGTGAAACAGTGGGGGAAGGACTTGTGGTGGGTTGTACTACTAGGTCCTGTTACTGTTCCCTGCAAGAATTTACCCGGCAGCACGCTCCTGTAAGTTCCCGCCTGCCCAACACACTTTGTTTTTGAAAATTCATACTTTAAGAGAACCTTGGGGCTCCAGATTGGTGTGGCTACAAAAAGACCTTCCACTGACTCTGCCAAGGGGTAACAAACGGTGCTATTCCCATGCAGCTGCACATGTATTTTGGTAAAACAAATTGTCCTCTATCGCCCACACAAGAGTACTGGTAATGGTGAGGAGTCCAAATTTAAAAAGTATCAGCTTTCCTCCGGTGGCCATTGTTTACAGTCGCTCAGATGAATCCAACGTTCCTGGCCTTTTACTTTCACGGCTGTCGGTGTTTGGAGTAGTATCTGGAAGTGGCCTTTCCACCGAGGTCCCAGTTTAGGGTGCTGCCAATCCCGTATCAGTGCCGAGTCTCCGATTTCCAGGTCAGGCAATTCCGTGTTCTGCCCTTCAGGTGGTTTAAGGGCACTCTCCACCTGTGAAAGAAGAAACTTTAAAGAGGACGTAAGTTGTCTGAAATACCTTTGTAGTTCATCCCCCATGGTATTAAGGTCAACCTGTGTGGGGGGTTGGATGTCGGCGTCCCATGGGGTTCTTCCCGGACGCCCATAGATGATTTCGGCAGCCGATACCCCGGTGGCCAAGTGGGAGCGGGGGTGGGATGATTCTCATATGGTTCAATACTAAGCGGAGAACCTTCAACCAGTTTAGACCTGTCTCTGACACTAATTTGGTAAGTTTATTATTAAGGGTGCTGTTAGCTCTCTCTAATACACCCGCTGATTGAGGGTGGTAGGTGCTGTGGAACTGCTGTTCTATATGCAGTGCGTCGCACAATTCCTTATTTATATATTTCCTTATGAAGTTGGGGCCATTGTCAGAACTTATCCGTCGCGGTACCCAAACCTTGGTATAACCTCTGTAAGTAATCACTCTACCACCGTTGAGGCCTTAATGTTGGTTGTTGGAAAAGCTTCAATCCATCTACTAAAGAGACAGTACTTATAACAATGTACACGTGTAATTCAATAAAATCGAGTTGTTCACATTCAAAAGCACCACCTGGCAAGGGGGTTATGCCTGGGGTGCACTTCACCCCTTTCCCAGCATTGGTTTGTTGGCATATCAAACACGACCGTATTTTGCCTCGTGCTGCTTCCCCCAATCTGGGGTGCCACCAGGTACGTAGTAAAATGTTACTCATTCCCTCCTTGCCAAAGTGGGTGTCAGAATGTAGGCAGTCAATAAGCATCGGTAACAAAGAATCAGGTATACATATTTGACCCACTGGAGTGACCCAGAGGCCGTGTAGCGCAGAGTGCGTACACCCGTGCGCCTTCCAAATTTGTTTCTGAGTCAGGGGCGTCCCCCTGTAAGTGCTGCACAGTGACCATGTCTGGGGTGCCCGGCGTTGCTATCTTTGGCTTGCAAACAGCTGCTTGTTTTTCCATGGTGGAAGCGATTTTAGACCCCTGGCGTGCTGCCAATTTCGCTTCTGTATCTGCCCTGTTATTGCCCTGTGTTATTAGGGAGGCATCTGAAAGATGAGCGGAGCATTTAATGATGGCCAATTTGTTTGGGAGGAGGATGGCTTGGAGGAGGTTCTTTACATAAGCCAGGGGTGGGATATTCAGCAGCGCTACCTCGGATCAGTTTAAGCGGGCCTGGGTAGAACAGTTTGCAGACTCGTCGCATTATATGGGGGCGGTAGTGAAGTGCGGGGGGTGGGGTGTAGGAAATGTGGGTCGGACCATCCAATCCTCCTCCTCTTCGTCCGTATCATTACTTTGGAACAACAGGGGCACGTCAGACATGTCGAGAGGTACCTCCACTTTATCCTTACTACTTTTACTTTTATTTCTGCTCTTCTCCTTATACACCTCATTTACCCTTCTGTTCTTTTCGGAATCGTAGTCTCCGCACTGAGACTTCAGAACTTCCCAACTCTTAGGATTTCCCTGTTCATCACACACACACACTAATTCCCCTTCTGCGCGCATTATGTTCCCAGCTAGCCTGCTTAGATTTATTTGTTAGGTCTTCGGCTGTTTTCCTCCAAGTGGACATTAATATTTTCCATTTTTCCCCTGTATTCCGCTCCCAAATTGCCTTTTCTGCCTTTAGGCATTTATCTACGTCCCAAGTCCCCCCCAATGGCCATATTTCGTTTCCCAATTTCTTGTTGAGGCATGCCGATAATCTACGGAAGTTACTCTCGTTCTTCGGATCGTCTTTACATAACTTAGGTAGTGGGGTATTGGACGCAGACTTATCGAGAGTTTGTCCCATTTTTGTATTCTACCCGATCGGACGGTACGAACCGCTGCGATTACCTATAAAATCGTTCTCTTTCTTTCACCCACTGCATGTTCCTGACCTTCCCGTGGGGGATTTTCCCTCTTACGAACCGGTCTAAGGCAGGGTGGTAGTACCGGAGAACCAATCTCAGAACTTAAGAGCTCAAAACCTTGAAATTCACAAACTTAAAACCCCGAAACCCGAAACTGGGGACTCGAACCCCGAACAGAACTTACCTTAACTTAATGAAACTGGGGACTCGAACCCCGAACAAAACTTAACTTAACTGGGGACTCGAACCCCGAACAAAACTTAACTTAATTGGGGACTCGAACCCCGGATATAACTTAACAGAACTTAACGAAACTGGGGACTCTAACCCCGAACAGAACTTAACGAAACTGGGGACTCGAACCCCGAACAGAACTTAACTTAACTTAACGAAACTGAGGACTCGAACCCCTCCTTACCTGTGGCACTCGGACAGGTTCGCGAGGAGTCCGTCAGAGGATTGTCGGTAAGCGAAGGGATCGATCAGGTGTCCGACTGCCTGAGCGGTCTCAAGGTGAATCGTACCTTGTGGGCCCGTCCGTCTCAGGTGGTCGTTATCCCCGTCGGTCTCTCACGCCGCTTCCGAAACCTCATCTTGGACTCCTGGCTGGCTCGCCAAATTGTCGTCCTGAAATTAATTTTCCCCTTCTGTCCGCTGTAAGTAACACAGTGCCACGAGGTCGATTCGAACACATACCATTATAAGCAGTGCACCGCAAGGAGAATTCTCTTCAGCACTCACTCAGAGTCGCTTCCCGAGTTCTCCCCGAACAAGGGGCAGACAGACATTTATACGGGAATTCTCACGCACATCCCATACAAACGGCGCCGCGAGTTGATGTCAAGCTATAGAGATCCCGAGACAGCTATCACACCTTTTGTCTTAGTATAATTGAGTTATAATCAAGGCTTTCAAAGGCAGGTATCACGCTTCATTGTTCAGACCAAGTCTTCACCTCGATGGTAATTACTCTCAGTATCGCCACCGTCTGACATATCGGAAGGGTTCGTTACCCGAAACAAAGGCAGTTAACATACTTAACGTTCCAACCTAACTAGTGGGTCAGCAGCTTGCTGGTCCTTGCTAAAGAAAAATAAATGCATATATATTTTTTGTTTGCCAGTTATAGGTATGGTTGCAATTCTTAACCCTTCGCTTCCTCAGAGGGAGATGCCTTACATAGACCTGGTCCGTGCGCGGCGATCAATGCCTTCAATGGCGTTTATCACCGTGTTATTTATCCTACGTTTCTCGATGCCATCTCCTCATATTGCTGACATGTTCCCAACTACATTTATTTGTCCGATAAACCATTGCTGTCTGCACTGCCATTCCTGTAATTCATACTCTCCTCACTGCTGCCGTGTCTGGTGATCCCAGCTGTCGGAACTCTCTGTGGCAATCAGTAAACTGATATTGTTGCATTGATCATGATCTAATTTCAATGTGGAACCTCTGGTAGCTTCCCAGCGCCTCCAACCCCTGCCGGGGACTACGTGCGGTTTTATCAGACTGCTCCGCTGGGAACCTGGGCAAATTTCACCTCGATCTCCAGTGTGGCTGCGACTTGTTCCCAACCAGCAGCAGGTGGCAGCCCTGACACACAGACGCTGGCTCACAGGGTGATAAATAGAAGGAGAACCCTGGGCTGATTCACTCACAATGAACATAAAGTCACTGCATAAAGAGCAGGAAGAGTGACCGGGTCTCAAGCCACACTGACCCCCGGTCACCATAAAATGATCGGCGACGCTCTCACACAGCACTGAACAATGATCATGATCAGAAGCCTGGGCTGATTCCGCACACTGAACAGGTAAACCGAAGCACAGATGGTGAGGACTTTGATCATTATGAACTGGATTACGTAATGAACTGCTCACTCTTCAGGCATCTCCAGCGGACCACGGAACCACCGCTTCTCATTTGTCTGTTGGTCGAGGTGATGCCGTTATTTTCCAGTTACTGGTTGTTTTCACTGACCGATAATCCCCGTCTCCAGCAGACAACCCCGGTGTCGGGTACATCCACCTCCAAGTCTGAATCCAAGAACAGGTTTCTACATTTGATTCCCCTCTCTGTGAATCTGCTGACGTTGCTCCAACCCCGCTGTCATGTTTGTGTTTATTTCCCTCCTCACAGTGAACGTGCTGACGATTGCTGTCCTGTCGCGGGCAAAGTGCGGTCTCTCCAAAGGCATCACTCTCTACCTGGTGGCCATGGCAACAGCAGATCTACTGGTCGCTGTCCTCGACCTGATACTGAGGCAGATTCCGATTGTTTATCGGGGACCGTTTCGTTTCCTGAAGTACATACACGTGTGTAATATCCACGCCGTCCTGCTTTACGCAGCCACCGACTGTTCTGTTTGGTTCACCGTCGCCTTCACCTTTGATCGGTTTGTGGCCATTCGTTGTCGGAATCTGAGAGCGAAATATTGCACCGGGAGAACGGCGGCTGTTGTTCTGGGGACGGTGACCGTGCTGAGCTGCTTAAAGAACATTTTCTGGTATTTCATGCTCTCAGGAGACTACCTGTTTATTAATTTTCCTTGGTTTTGCCTGGAAAGAGTCGGTGTTCTGTTCACAGTGGTTTGGACCACAGTCGAGATACTCCATCACCTCCTTACTCCTGTGATCCCATTTGTCCTCATTCTCCTGCTCAATGTTTTGACCATCAGCCACGTTTTAGTGGCGAGCAGAGCCCGCAGGAGACTCCGGGGTCGGAGCAGCGGGGATAGTCCCAGAGATTCGGAGATGGAGAGCCGCAGAAAATCGCTCATTTTACTGTTGGTTGTGTCGGGGAATTTCATCCTGTTGTGGGCGCTGTTTACGGTGCATTCTACATGGTTCCGATTGGCTTACATTTCCGGGGCTTGGTTTCCACCTGGTGTCATAAAGGAACTGGGCCTCATGCTGCAGCTCCTGAGCTGCTGCATAAACACGGCTCTCTACACGGTGACACAGACTAAGTTCCGGGAGCAGCTGAATGAGGTGGTGAAATCTCCCCTCACTCTCATCGTGAGATGCGCTCAGTGCGCAAAAGAGCTGAGAAATCCGTGCGGCTAACCCGCATGAACCAACTCCGTCTCTCCCACTCAAAACACACATGGGGGGGGGGGGGGGAGGCAGAATCGGGCCGCGAATTGTGAACTGGAAGGAATATCGTTTCAACTCTGTGACTTTGTTTGTTCCAAATGAGCTTTTTTCCCTTGGGTAAATTGTGTATAATTCATGTTTAATTTGTTTTACTTGAGAATGCCTGTGATGCCGCTGCAAGTACGTTTTTCATTGCACCTGTGCGGTCGTGTACTTGTGCATCTGACAATAAACTCGATCTTGACTTTGACTTTGAATTGTCTGAGGTTGGTTCTTGTCTCCAGAATTACTTTACGCTGTTTGAGGTTTAAATTATCAGATGCAGAGACCTGGGTTTGACAACAATGTACAGCACGGGAACAGTCTCTTCGGCCCACGATGTTGTGCCGGACTAATTAAACAAGTTTTTAAATGCTTATCTAAACTAATATTTTCTACCGACACAATGTACATAACACTCCATTCTCTCTGTATCCGTGTGCGCCAATCGTATTTCCCTCCACCGCCAAATCTGACAGAGCAATCCAGACACACAGCACCCGTTGTTAAAACACCTTCCGCACACATCACCTTTAAATTTGCTGCCGCTCACCTTAAAGGCATTTGCTCTGGTATCAGACATTTCTTCTTTGGGAAAAAGATACCGGCTGTCTACTCTATCTGTGACTCTCGTAATCTTATGAACAGTTCTCAGTTCTCCTCTCAAGCTCCGAAGTTCCAGATGAAACAACCCAAGTTTGTCCAACTTCTCCCAACAGCACATGTCCTCTAATCCAGGCAGCATCCTGGTACTTCGGCATCCTCTTCAAAGACCGCTCATCCTCCCTGTAACGGTGCAACCAGAATTGAATGCAACACCTCGGGGGCTGCCAAACCAGAGTTTCATACATCAGAGACATAACCTTCTGACTCTTGAACTCGATGCCTTGACTAATAGATGGAAACATGCCATACGGCTTCATCACCAATCTGTCAAACTGTGCAGCCACTTTCAGAGAGCTATGTATTTGTACCACAAGATCCCTCAGTCCATCAACACCGTGAAGGGTCTTGCCATTAACAGGGTTCATCACTTTATATTTGATCTCAACAAAATGCAACACAGATCATTTCGTCAGATTAAACGTCATCTGTCAATTCTCCGCCCATATCTGCAACTGATCTATTTCCCATTGTATCCTTTGTCAATCTTCAACACAATCCAAATTCCACAATTTTTTGTCTCGCCTGAGAACTTACCAACCCACCCATCCACATGTTCTTCCAAGTTTGTTTGTTTGTTAGGGAGCAGTGGGAAATAATCCCTTTTGTGTTCATTGATCTCGCTACTGGAGATTCAGTCTAACTGGACCCTGCCACTTTGTTCTGGCCCACGCCTTTTAATGCCGGTCCCGCTCCACTCGCCTTTATTGGGTCTCTGCCTTATTCTTTATTCCATATATTAATCGGGTGGGATGGGGTCCCAGGTTTTGTCGTTGTGTATGTGAGGCGGGGAGGATTTATTGGGTTTGTAGCGGACTTTGGCTTGTTGGGGTGTTAGAAACATAGAAACATAGAAATCCTACAGTATGATTCAGGCTCTTTGGTCCACAAAGCTGTACCGAACATGTCTCTACCTTAGAAATGACTAGGCTTACACATAGCCCTCTATTTTTCTCAGCTACGTTTACCTGTCCAAATATCTCTTAAAAGACCCTATCGTATCCGCCTCCACTACCGTTGCCTGCAGCACATTCCACGCACTCACCACTCTGAGTAAAAAAACTTACCCCTGCCATCTTCTCTATCTAACTCCCCAGCACCTTCAACCAATGTTCTCTTGTGGGAACCATTTCAGCCCTGGGTAAAAGCCACTGACTAGCCACACTATCAATTCCTCTCATCATTTAATCCACCTCTATCAAGTCACCTCTCATCCTCCGTCGCTCCAAGGAGTTGGAGAATGTGAGAGTTAGGGGAAACGCTGGAGATGGTGGTGAATTTTGGACGTGTGGGAGAGTTTGTGGTGTGAAGGTGGAGGAGGTAATTTGGGTTGGCGGAGGTGCCTCTGGTGTTGCTTGTATCCTGCCCTGTGTGAGGGGAGGGTGTCCAAGGCACCTGTCTCTGTATATGGACATGTATGGAGGAATAGGGGTGTGTTTTGGAGCATGTTATACCCTGGGACCTGGGTGTAGGTGTACATGGGGAACTCAAGAGAGTATATGTGGGATCAGAATGGGTGTCTATTCGCTGGCCTGTGTGAGGGGAAGGTGTATAGGATCCCACTTTGAGCGTATTCGGATGCAATTAAGAAAGTGGAGAAAAAGGGTTTTATGGTGTACTGATCCGTCTTGGGCAAGTTGTGAGGGACCTGACTGAGTGTGTCGGTTGCCCTGTATGGAAGTAGATGTAAGGTATTGGGGCGGGGGTGTCTGTTGCTTCGCCTGTGTTGGAGGAAGCTGTCCAGGACCCCAGTCTAAGTGTAAAGGGATGTATGTATGATGGCGGGGGTGGTACGTGAAATGTGCTGTGTGAGAGGATCTCTCTGGGACTCGGGTGTAGGTGAACACGGAAAATAGAGAGACTTGCATGTGGGATCATAAAGGGTGCCTATTGACTGGCCTGTGTGATGAAGCTGTCTGAGACACCAGTATATGTATATAGGGATGAATGGAGGATGGCGGGGCTGGAACGTGTAATGTGCAGTGTCGGGCGGGCAATTAAGACCCGGGTGAAAGTGTTTGGAGGGTTTTCACGGAAGTGTATGTGGAGTCAGAAGTGGTGTGTGTTGCGTGGTCATTGTTTGGTCAAAGCGTTGTCTGGGACCCCAACATAAATATACAGGTATGTATGTGGGATTGCGGGGTGGTACATGTTAGCTGGTCTATGCGGGTTAGGTTCTGTCTGGGTAAGGGTGTGAGTATGTGGTAGTGTATGGGAGTGGGTTGCGGCGGTGATCGTTTTTGGGATTGGGTCTCCAGTCAGAGTCAAATTATCAGGTAACGTGTGACTCTTATTTCTGAGCCTAATTTACTAGGCCCGATTGCGATTTTTTAGGTTTTTTTAGACTTGGTTTAGACTTGGTTTAAAACGCTTTGGGAGTGGGTTTGTAATAACCCAATTCATTTCTTCTCTGCTCTCTTTCGCTGGGAGGATGTCCAGTGCAGGTTAGTTTCCAAGCCCAGGATCACTAAAGACTCGATCCTATGCTGCTAGAAATGCCTGCTGACATTTCTGGTCTGGTCTTGCCCTGTAATAGTACTGAGTTGCCCTGTGAGTCTAACGCTTAGGCTGTTACCTGTTTCTGCTATGTATAATATGTGGCAGACTTTTTACTGAATTGCAGAGACGAGATGCTGCCGTCCACAGATTATCCTCGGCTCCATCTGTGCCAATTTTCCTGTCGAAACGTTGTGTCTGCTTCTTGCTATTTTTAAATGTTGACATGCTCTACAGTGTTTCCCGCCACAGTTTGGAGTTGTGCGTAGTTTGGTACTAACTAATATGTCTCTTAGATTCTTCGCCCTTTTAAAAGCTGACACTATTTTGTATTCTCTCAGAGAGCTCACATCCTCCTTAAGTTAATGGAATTGGGTCTTAATTAATGTGTGGATACTGATGGCCATCCTACTCTTCCCCGTTATCAGTGGTAGCTCGAATGCTGCCCTGTGTTGTGGCCTGGGGCTTGTGAGGCCTCTCAAGAAATCTGATTTAATGAGCCTGAGTCTGAGTTTACTCCAAGTGCAGTGAAGAGGATAGCAGTGGCCTGGTTGAAATCCTACTCTCCGGTGCAGATGCGGTGGAGGCGGATCACTTGTGATTTGCCGATGCCCCTGAAGCTGTGTTTTGGGTGAGGCCTTTCTGTGTGCAGGAGGGTATGCGTGACAGTTGTCTTCAGGAATATTTTGTCGCTAGTTTCTGGCTACCATTTTCTGCTGCAAGTTTGAAAACGGTGGTGTCCAGGAAATCAACTTCCTCTCTACTTGTGATATCCTTCACTTTTATGGAGGTCTGATCTGTGTTCAGGATTTGGATGAATTATTCTAACTCTCTCTCCCAATGTGTCCTAACAGCCCAGATGTCATCTAGATATCTGTAGAGGCACATGGGGTTTTTTGGACATTTCGGGAAGACTGTCTCTTCCCACTTTGCCATGTATTTGTTGGGTTAGGCTGGGGCAAATTTCATTTCCATTGCCGTGCCTTTGACCTGGAAGTTGAATTCATCATTGAATTCAAAGGCATTTTTTGTCCGGCTCGGTAGAGGAGTTTGACTAAGGCCTCGTCTGCCCTCTCCCGGTCTGGGTATTTCTGCAGGATCTCTCTGACTGCCAGTATGCTCCTGTCTGTATCTATATTTGTGGAAGGGCTTTCAATGTCCATGATGAAAAGTATGTTGTCAGGAAGCCCTGAGAGAGAATTGACTATTTGGACGAAGTGATATGTGCTTTGTGTTCTTCTGACAGTGGACTGAGGAAGGAGTCAATGAATTCTGCTGTCATGTAGGACTCACTGCTGACGTCTGCCATGATGGGCCTTCCCGTAGGTACTTCTCCGGGTACGGTCCAAGTGTCCGGGTGTTTGTGTATTTTGGTGAGAATGTAGAACTTCCTCGCCCGGGCTTGTGTCCCTTTCAGGTATTCAAATTGTTTCTGGTTGATGTGCCTGCACTCTCTGACCTCCTCTGGAATGTCTTTCAATTTCCTGTTGGATTAAGGTTAGTGTTAGAGGAAGAAGCCGTTCCTGGATCGTTGAGTGAGGGTCTTCATCCTCCCTGGTGAGGGTCCTCAGTGATGGATGCCGCATTACTGAGGCACCGCCTCTTGAAGATGTCCTCGATGGTGGGGAGGGTTGTGCCGGTGATGGAGCTGGCTGACTCCACAACCCTCTGCGCCCTCTTTCGATCCTGTACATTGGAGACACCACACCAACAAATAGAATACGCTCCACCGTTCATCTGTAGAAATTTACAAGACCCGTCGATGACATACCAAATCTCCTCAAACTCCAGTCGAAGCAGAGCCGCTGGTGTGTCTTCTTGTGATTGCAAAAACACATCAGTAGCTCTCCCAGGATTCCATTGGACTTCACTGCTGTAACAATAACAGGGTTGCATTAGCGGGAGATTTTAATTTTTACAGGGTTCCCAGTCCTAAACTGGAGAAGGTCTAATTGGGAGGGGGGGGGTGGGGGGAGGTGAGGGAGTAAGATAGGATCTAGCAGAGTTCGATTGGCTGAGCCTGTTTGAAGCGAAAGGAACAAATTGCAAATCGGCGGCTTTTAAGAGTGTGATATCAGGAGACCGGGAGCAGCATGTTCCTATTATGGTGATTGGTAAAACTTGTAAGCACCACTAGAGTGACCACAACCCCTCCTTCTTGTTTCTATGTTCTACCCATGTGGTCTTCCTGGACCATCCCCCCAGAATGTCATCGCTGAGCATCGCTGTTTCGTCCTCCAGTTCAAAAAGGCTCCGGCCCTTCACGTTTTCCTGTTCCTATGCATCTGCATCCTGGAACATTGAGCTGCCAGTCCTGCTCTTCTCTCCGCCGTGTTTCTTTTATATCAAGAGCATCCAGGTCCGCAGAGCCAATCCTTGCTCTGAGTTCGCCCGCCTGACCTATTTAACCCCGAGCTCTGAAATAAATGCAGTTTAACTGAGTATTCCTGACATCTCGATTTGCTTTCGCTGCCTTTATCCCAACACTCGGTCCTGCTCGGAATCCTTCCCCCTCTGCGAATCTGGTTTCAACCTTCCCGTGTAGCACTGGCAAATTTACCTGCAAAGATATTGGTTCCTCTTGCAGGTCGCCCCTCCTCCAGTTGAAAACCCCAGTGGACCCAAAGCATGAATCCCTGTCCCCTGCACCAGCTCCTCAGACAAGAATACACTTCCCGACGCTGTATTGCATCTCTTCTGCATCCTTCCCAGTGCAATCACCCACTCACCCCCCGCCAATCCTCTCTGCACCCTCCCCAGTGCAATCACACCAGGAATAATCTTTGCACCCTCTCAAGTCTAATCATACCCCCAATACTCTCTACACGCTCTCCAGTGACTCCACACCCCAATCCTTCCTGCATCCCGTCCAGTGCGATTTTATCTTATTTTACCTTGCAGGCAACAGGATCTCTGTACAATTCTCCATTTGCCGTTGTTTCCATGTTGTTGGTACCAAAGAGGAAACTTACTCAATACCTCATTTGCCCGCGAGCTGTCAGTCAAATAACTAATGGAGTAAACTGCGTAACTATTGGTCACAGGCCCTGTCCATCTATTCCCGTTCCCGCCCACTACCTCGCTGTCCCCAGTAGGCAGAGGACGGTGGGTCTGTATCTCTCTATCTTCATCTCCGGAGACAGATTAATCACAGACAACTTTTACAAAACTCACTGTCTCCCAAAGACACCTCGACGACACCACTTCCCACCCAGTCACTTGCAAGGATGCTGATTTCTTCTGCCGATTCATCCGCATCTCTTCTCATGGAGAGGCTTTGTATTCCAGGACATCAGTCTCTTTGTTCAGGAAACGGGGTGTTCCTTCCACCACACCAATGTAACCCTCACACTCATCTCCTACCTTTCTCGCACCTCTGCCCTCACCCAATCCACTCCACCCCTCGACATAAAAAGGACAGGGTTCCCCTTGTCCTAACCTACCACCACACGAGCCTCCGCATCCAGCACAACATTTTCCGCACCTTCCACTTCCTCCAAAGTGATTCGATCACAAGCACAACTTCCCTCCCGCCCGTCCTCTTTCCGCACGGTTCGCTGTCTCCGCGACTCCCTTGTCCACTCGTCCCTCCCTGAAATGACCTCCCCCCCACCGAAAATCTCTGCAACCGCACTAAGAGCTACACCTGTCCCTCCATCTCCTCCCTCACCACCATTCAGTGCCCGAGACAGTCCTTCCAGGTGAGGCAGCGCTTCACCTGTGAAACCGGGGGTGTCACCTTATGAATTCTGTGCTCTCGGTGTGGCCTCCTCTACATCTGTGAGAACCGACGCAGACTGAGTGACCGCTTCTTCAAGCAGCTTCGCTGCGTCCGCCGTAGAAGACAGGATCAAGAGGCGATCAGCCACTTCAATTCCACATCCCACTCCCATACGGACGTGTCCATCCACGTCCTCCTCCAGTGCCACGTTGAAGCCAGACGCAGGTTGGAGGAACAGCACCTGATATTCTGCCGTGTTATTCTCCAACCTGACGGCCTCAACATCGATTTCTCGAATTTCCGGCAAAAACTCCCACCTTCACTCTCCCTGTTCCCCCTTTACCTTCCCTAATCCCTGCGCCCGTCCCTCGCCATCACTACCTTCCCATCTATCCCCTCCCTCCTGCCCTTCATTCCATGTTCTCCTGGCCTCTCCTACCGCATTCCTTCTTCAGCCCCTTGTCTCTTCCACCAATCACCCATCAGCTGCTTACATCACTCCCTTTCACTCCCCCTCCCGCACACCCACCTACCCAGCTTTTCCGCTCTCACATGAACTCACCTATCAATGCCAGCCTGTAGTCCTCACCCTCCCCGACCATCTTATTCAGCCATCTGTCCTCCTCCCCTCCAGTCCCGATGAAGGATGTCAACCCGAAACATCGTCTGTTTATTTCCCTCCATAGGCGCCGCCTGACGTGCTGAGCTCCTCCAGCACTGTGTGTGTGGGTCTCCACAGCTTCCAGCATTTGCAGAATCACCTGTGCCCCCTCCTGTCGGACCTGTACCTCTGCCCCGCTTGGAACACCTGTATCCTGGAACACTGAGCTGCCAGTCAGGCCATTCTTCAGCCGTGTTTACGTTATGGCGATAATATCCCAGTCTTCAGAGCCAACAAACGGGCTGAGTTCGTCCGCCTGGCCCGTTAGACCTCTTGCATTGAACTGAATCGGTTTAATACAGAGGTCTCACCTCTCCTTCTGCCCTGCTCCTGTCCTGGAGGATAAAATTGCTCTCGTTGACTGCAGGATTAACCGCCAAACTCTCATCGGCCTGTCTCCTGCTCAGGGTCCCACCTCTCTGACGATCTAGTTTAAACACTCCCGAGTAGCACCAACAAATCTCCCTCCTATGATATTGGTCCCTCTCCAGTTTAGGTGCAACAGGTCCCACGTGTATAGTTGTGTAAAATTGGTGTTCAATTTATGTTTTTCTTGTGAATTCTGCTTGCATGATGCATGGTATTGGGAATAGCTGGGTTGTCAAACGTGGTCGGCATGGACTCGTTGGGCCGAAGGGCCTGTTTACATGGAGTATTGCTCTGTGGCTCTGTATACATGTCGCGCTGCTGCAAATCAGGATTTCATGGCACCTGTGCGTTCATCCCCTTGTGCATAAGACAATCAGCTCAACGTCGACTGTTGGAGAGGTCACCTCTGGTCCAGAAGAAATCCCAATGATCCAGGAACCTGAATCCCTGCCCCCTGCACCAGCTCCTCAGCCACACGTTGACCTGGCCCACCTTTTTGTTTCTGCCCTCACTGGCCCGTGGCGCTGGAAGTAATCCAGACATCACTACCCGTGTGGTCCTGCTCTTTAGCCTATTTTCCGATTGATAATTGGTTTATTATTGGTAATTGTTATTGTCACATGTTACGGGGTACAGTGAAAAGCTTTGGTTATGTCTGCCATCCAGACCGATCATTCCATACACAAGTACATTGAGATAGTACAAAAAGGAAAGAACAATAACAGAATGCAGAATAAAGTGTTTCTGTTACAGAGAAGGTGCAGTCCGGGCAGACAATAAGGTGCAAGGGCCACGAGAAAGTTGATTGTGAGCTCAAGAGTTTATCTTTTGCGTATGAGCGGTTCGTTCAAGAGTCTAATCACAGCGGGATAGAAGCTGTCCTTGAGCCTGGTGCTACGTGCTTTTCGGCTTCTGTATCTTCTGCCCTTTGGGGAAGGGAGCCATAAGGGAGAAGGTCCGGGGTAGGTGGGGACTTAGATTATGCTGGGTACTTTGCCGAAGAAGCTGGAAGTTTAGACCCTCCAGGGAAGGGAGGCTGGTTTCCGTGATCTGCTGAGTTGTGTCAAAAACTCTCTGCAGTTTGTTGCAGTTACCGGCAGAACAGTTGTCATACAACCCGTGATGCATCCGGACAGGATGCTTTCTCTGGTGCATCTGTACGAATCGGGGACAAAGGTTGGAGAATTCTGGACATCCACCACCTTGAGTCATTGCTTGACTGTGAATGAGTGTCATCCATTGAACACAGGATCAAGGCTGGATCAATGTTGGAATGCAATGACAGGTGGGCGGCAGAGATTTGGAAGGAAAGTGTTAGAGACAAGAAACTCCTCACCAATTCCCAATCCCCCTCCATTGATCTCTTGGTCTGAAATTATTGGTCTCCATCACTGCCTCCCTCCCATCACCAGGCTTGGTTCCTGCTCCAGCACCCAGGCATACTATACATTTCCATCAACATTTTGGGCACAGAAGTTAGATGTTCGTGGGTGAGCTGACGTGGTGCAGGTGTAATGGGCGGTTACTATTTTCACCACTGTACTGCTGCCTCAAGTGAGATTAATTCCCAGAAACTCGGGTGTCGCTTTTATTGGCAAAATGTGTCACCTGTTGACCTGGTTCTGAGGTCAGGCGGGGGCTTGATCAGATCGGAGACGGGTTGTGTAAGAGTGGGAGTGAATTCCAACATCTGGTGGGGGCTGTAATTCCGACTGGGATCTGGGAATGTTGATACTTGGGGATTGAGGAGCAAACGTTAGAAGTCAGGTATCTGAACCGTCGGGATTTCAAGGCCAGAAACTCATTGAGGGAGGTACTGCAGAACAGGAATAATGGAGATAGGAGAAGATCAAGGCGGGACAGGTTCGGGGGCTGACTTGCTGTTTGGGGAGGTTGTTAATATTGATCAGGGGGTGATGGGGTCAGAGATCCCGAGGTTTTCCAGTCTGCCAGTTCAGTGAAAGAACATTGAATAATAGAATATTATATCACAGTACAGGCCCTTCGGCCCACGATGTTATGCCGACCTGTTATGCTGCATAAGATCTATCCAAACCCTCCCTACGACATTGCCCTCCATTTCCCAATCAATCTTATGACGAAATAAGAATCTCTTAAATGTCACCAATGTATCTGACCCACAACTTCTGGGGCAGTGCATTCCACGCACCCACCACTCTCTGTGTAATAAACTTACCTCTGACCTCCCCCTTGTACCTTCCTACAATCACCTTTAAATTATGTCACACTGTGTTAGCCATTTCCCCCCTTGGAAAATGTCTCAGACTGTCCACTCGATCTACGCCTCTGATCATCTTGTTCACCTCTATCATGTCACCTCTCATCCTCCTTCGCTCCAAAGAGAAACGCCCCAGATCACTCACCCTTCCTCATCAGACATGCTCTTCAATCCAAGCAGCATCCTAGTAAATCTCCTCTGCACACTCTCCAGGGCTTCCAAATCCTTCCTGTAATTAGGTGACCAGAACTGATCACAATACTCCAAGGATTGTGCAACAAGAGTTCTATAAAGCTGCAACAATACCTGGCGGCTCTTGAACTCAATACTCCGACCAATGAAGGACAACACACCATACGCATGCTTAACATACCTATCGGCCTGCGCACCAACCTTTAAGGTATCTAAGGACTTGGACACCAAGAACACTCTGTTCCACCATACTGCTAAGAGTCCTGCCATAAAGCTTGTATTCCGCCTTCAAATTCGATCTCTCGAACTGGATTACTTCAATCATCGGAGTTGAACACCATCTGCCACTTCTCAGCCCATCTCTGTATTCTATCAATGCCCTGTTGTAATCTACAACAACCTTCTACAAAATCCACAAGACCACCAACCTTTGTATCATCAGCAAACTGACTAACCCATCCATACACATCCTCGTCCAAATCATTGATGAAAATCACAAAGAGCACGGGTCCCAGAACAGATCCCTGCTGAACATCACTGGTCACCAACTTGCAGACAAAATACTCTTCGTCTACCACCACCCTCTTGTCTTCTATGGGGGGACCAATTCTGAATCCACACAACCAAGTACCCTGGATCCCATGCCTCCTGACTTTCTGAATAAGTCTTCCATGAGGAAACTTATCTAAAGACTTACTAAAATCCATGTACACCATATCTACTGCTCTACCTTCATAAATATGGTTTGTCACATCCTCAAGAATTCAATCAGACTCATGAGGCACGACCAGTCCCTCACAATGCCATGCTGACTGTCACTAATCAGCCGTTGCTTAAATGTCCATAAATCTTGTTTCTAAGACTCTTCTCCAGTTATCCCTATTCTCTCTCTCTCTCCTCTCTCTCCCCCCCTCTCTCTCTCTCTCTCTCTCTCTCTATCTCTCTCTCTCTCTCTCACTCTCTCTCTCTCTCTCTCTCTCTCTCTCTCTCTCTGATGAATACTGAAGCAAGGTATTCATGAAGGACCTCCCCTTCCTCTTCCGACTCCAGGCACATTTTCCTCTTGTCTCCCTGATCGGTCCTACCCACACTCCAGTCATCCTCTTATTCTTCACATACGTTTAGAACACCTTGGAGCTTTCTCTGACCCTGCTCGCCAAGGACTTCTCATGCTCCCTTCTCTTTCTCCTATGTCCCTTCTTAAGCTACTTCCTGTCTACCTTGTAACTCTCTAGAACCCTGTCTGATCCATGTTTTCTAAACCTCAGCAAAGCTTCTTTCTTCCTCCTGACAAGACATTCTACGTCACGTGTCAACCACGGCTCCTTCACTCTACCATCCACACCCTGTCTAAATGGAACAAACCCATCCAGACCCCATGCAAGTATTCCTTAAACAGACTGCACATTTCCGCTGTGAACTTCCATAAAAGCATCTGTCCCAAATTTACGGTCCCAAGTTCAAGTAAAGTTCAAGGAGTTATGGTCACTTTCTCCAAAATGCTCTCCCATCGAGAGATCTGAAACTTGATCAGGCTCATTGCCTCTTACCAGGTCCAGTACGGCGTCTCCTCTGGTCGGCCTGTCCACATACTGTGTCAGGAATCCTTCCTGTACACACTGAACACACTCTGCTCCATCTATCCCTTTTACACGAAGGAGATGCCAATCACTATTAGGGAAGTTGAAACAGCAACCCTGTTATTTTTGCACTTCTCCAAAAGCTTTCTGCCGATCTGCTCCTCAGCGTCTCCGCTGCTATTTGGTTGTCTGCAGAATTCTCGTCAAAGAGTGATTGCTCCCTTCCTGTTTCTGTTCTCCACCCACACTGACCCAGTGGACGATTCCTCTAGGATATCCTCCCTTTCTACAGCTTTGACACTGTCCCTGATTAGCAAGGCCACTCCCCCACCTCTTTTACCTCCGTCCCTGTCCCTTTTGAAACATCTAAACCCCGGAATATCCAGCAGCCCTTCGTGCCCTTGCGATAGACAAGTCTCTGTAATGGTCACCACTTCAAAGTTCCACTTACTTCCCCGTGCTCTAAGTTCATCAGCCTTATTCCTGATACATCTCGAATTAAAGTCGACAAGCTTTAGTCCATCCCACTGACTGCATTTTGTTTACATTTCAACTGCTTATCCTTCCTCACAGTCTTCCTACATTCATGACAACAACCCTTCCCTCAACGTCATCGAAACGAAAGAGCGGGCCATTGACTTCAGGAAAGGGGGCGATGTGCATGCACCTTTCTATATTAAAGATGAAGTCGAGATGGTTGAGAGCCTCAAGTTCCTTGGAGTGAATATACCCAGTTGCCTGTCCTGTTCCAACCAAGTTGACGCCACGGCCAGGAAAGTTCACTAATGCCTCTACTTCCACAGGAGGCGAAAGAAATTTGGCATATCCTGTTTGACACTCACCAATTTGTATCCATGCACAATAAAAAGCATCCTATCTGGATGCATCACTGCTTGGAATGGTAACTGCTCTGCCCGAGGCGCAAGAAACTGCAGGGAGTTGTGGACACAGCTCAGCACATCACGGAAACCAGACTCCCTTCCGCGGAGTCTGTCTACACTTCTCGCTGCCTGAATAAAGCAGCCGACAGAATAAAAGATCACTCCCACCCTGGACATCCACAGTTCTCCCCCACCCATCGGGAAGAAGACACAAAACTCTGAAAGCACGTACCACCAGGATCAATGACAGCTTGTCTCCAGCTGTTCTAAGATTTTTAAACGGTCCTCCTGTACGATAAAATCACTCTTGACCTCACACTCTACTTCGTTCTGGCGATTGCAATGCACTTTCTCTTTTAATCTAACACATCATTCTTCGGTCTAATTTTGTTTTACCTTGTACTACATCAATGAACTGTGTAATTAATTGAGTGGTACTGACGATATGCAAGGCAGGTTTTTCACCGTACCTCGGTACAGGTGACAACGATAAACCAATTTACATATAAAACCGTTAAAGTATTGTTGGACAAATATATCGAAAGCAATGGTTTAGAAGGTATTCGGTTAAATGCTGGCAAATGGTAAAAGCTAGCTTGGATGGGGAATCTTGGTTGGCATGGACCAGTTGGGCCGAAGCGCCAGTGTCCGGGCTGGTTGAATCGATGACACCCGACGCAGTGGTAGTTTGTGCGTTGTAGACAACACTCCCTCCTTGTGGCGTTCTGCTGCAATGACAGCCATCCAGAGGGATTCAGGAAGAGGTGTCTGGGCCTGGTATGTATGAGTCACTGGTAACTCCCTCCATCTCCAACAACAACATCCCTGCACGTAGATACAATCACATAGAAGGAGCGGCCGCCACTTTACTTTCTTAGGAGGACAGAGACGTTCGGCTTTTCAACGAACGGTCGAAGAAACTCTTCACAGATGTTGTGCTGGAAGTGGCCGGACCGGTTGCCTCACGGTCTGGGACGGCAATTCGACTGCGCAAGAACGTAAGAAGCTGCAGAGAATGGTGGGCTCTGCCCAATACATCACGGGCAAATCCCTTCCCACCATTTACAGGAAGCGCTGCCTCAAGAAGACAACGTCCTTTATCAAAGATCCACCCACCATCCGGGCCGTGCCGTCTTCTCTCAACTACCATAGGGAAGACGGTACAGATGCCTGAAGTCCCACACTACCAGGTTCAGGAACGTTCACTTCCCTTCAATAATTCGGTTCGTTTCACGACGGGCACAACACCCCTCACTGCCTCAAGTCATGAACTGGAGCAAGGCAAACTTTGAGGGCATTGAGCAAAATCTAGCTAAGGTCGAATGCGCAACTCTATTCAAAGATAAAGGAACAGATGGCAAGTTGGGGCTTTCAAAAGAATCCTATCAAGGGTCCAGTGGCTGCGTGTTTCTGGCAGAGTGAGAGGGAGATGGATTAACTTCAGGGAACCCTGGCTGACGAGAGATATCAAGGGTCTGCTCAGGAAAAAGAAGGACGTGTTCATCGCCTTTTGCAGTTGGGTACAGATGAATCCCTCGACGAATATAAAAAGTTTAAGACCGGGCATAAGAGTGAAATCAGGTGGGCAAAAGGAGGGTATGAGATGGATTAGGCAAGCAGGGTTAAAGATAATACCAAGAGGCTCTTCATTTACGTTAACAGTATAAGGGTGTTGAAGGAGAGACAAGGTTCTCTGAAAGACCATCTGGGCGGCCTATAGTTGGAACCACGAGCGATGGCTGAGATGTTTAATGTCTGTTTCTCCTCGGTGTTTACAACGGAGAACATTATGAATGCCAGTGAAATGACAGGAATAAGTAGTGAGGTCTTGGATCAGATGAATAGTACGAGGTAGGAGGTATTTGAAGACAGGAAGAACATTAGGGTGGGAAAACCCCAGGGCCTGACCAAGTGCACAGACCAAACTTATGGGAGGTCAGGGAGGAAACCGCGGAAGCACTTGCGGAGATACTTTATATTTCCATTGCAGAAACGTGGCTGTCACAAGGTCAGGAACGGCTGCTCTATATTCTGGGTTGAGATGTTTCAAAAGGGACAGGGATGGAGGTAAAACAGGTAGGGGAGTGCCTTTGCAAATCAGGGACAGCGTCACAGCTGTAAAAAGTGAGGATGTCCTGGAGGGATCGTCGACTGAGTTAGTGTGGGTGGAAGGCAGAAACAGCAAGGGAACGATCACACTGTTGGGAGTATTCTACAGACCGCTCAATAGCAGCAGAGACACTGAGGAACAGATCGGGAGTCAGATTTTGGAGAGCTACAAACATAACAGGGTTTTTGTCATGGGTGATTTCAACTTCCCTCATATTGATCGGCACCTCCTGAGTGTAACGGGGAAAGATCGGGCGGAGTTTGATAGGTGCTTACAGGATGGACTCCGGACACAGAATGTAGACCGGCCGAAGAGAGGAGCGGCCATTCTAGACCTGTTACTGGGCAATGAGCTCGATCAGGTTTCAGATCTCACTGTGGGAGAGCATTTTAGAAATTGTGACCATAACTCCTTGACATTTTTACCATAGCCTTAGAGAGGATAGGAGCAGACGATATGGGAAGTATTTAACTGGGGGAGGGGGAATTATGATGCCATTAGGTAGGAGACTTGGGAGCTTAAATTCGGAACAGGTGTTTTTGGGAAAGTGCACTGCGGAAATCTGGAGGTTGTTCAGGGAGTACTTGCATGGGGTTCTGGATAGGTTTGTCCCATTGAGGCAGGGTAAGGATGGTAGAATGATGGACACGTGGTTGACACGAGATGTAAAATATCTTGTCGTGAGGAAGAAAGAAGCTTACGCGAGGTTCAGAAAGCATGGATCAGACATGGCTCTGGGGTGCACAGGGTAGCCAGGAAGGAGATTAAGAAAGGACTTAACAGCGCACAAAGGGGGCATGAGAAGTCCATGGCGATTTGGATCATGGAAAACACCAAGGCGTTCTGCCCGTATGTGAAGAATGGGATAATGACTAGAGTGAGGGTAGGACCAATCAGGAATAAAGGAGGAAACGTGTACCTAGAGTCGGAAGAGATGTGGGATGTCCTTAATGAATAGATTGCTTCAGCATTCAACAGTGAGAGAGGCCTTGATGTTTGTGAGGCTGGCGTAGAACAGCCTGATATGTTACTGCATGTCGACGTGAGGAAAGAAGATTTCCTGGAACTTCCGAAAAACACTAGGATAGATATGTCACGGGCTGGACGGGATATATCCAAGGTTACTACGGGAAGCGAGGGAAGAGATTGTTGCGCCTTGGCGATGTTCATTGCGTCCTCACTGGCCACCGGAGTAGTGCCAGATGATTGGAGGTGGCAAATGTTGTTCCGTTGTTTACTAAACGGAGTAGGGATAATCCTGGGAATTTCAGACCATGAGTCTTACTTCATTGGTGGAAAAATTACAGGAGAAAATTAATAGAGACAGGATTAATGGGCATTTTGAGCAGCATCTGTTGATTAGGGTTATTCAGCATGGTTTTGTGAGAGGGTGTTCGTGTCTCATGAGCCTGATGGAAGTCTTTGAGGATGTGACAGAGAACATTGAACAAGGCAGAACTGTGTATGTGGTGTACATGGGTTTTAGGCGTTTGATAAGGTTCCTCATGGAAGGCCCATTCAGAACGTCAGGAGGCATGAGATCCAGGGAGGTCTGGCTGTGTGGATTCAGAATTGGCTCAGAGGGTGTTGGTAATGGAGCGTATCCTGCCTTGTAGTCGGGGAACAGTGGCGTCCCGCAGGAATCTGTTCTGCGATCCCTGCTCTTTGAGATTTTTAGAAATAACTTAGAAAAGGATGTGGAAGAGCGTGTTAGTAAGTTTGGTGATGATATGAAGTTTGATGACGTTGTGGATAGTGTATCAAGTTACTTCATATTACAGCAGGACATTGATAGAATGCCGACCTGGGTGGTGAATTGGCAGATGGAGTTCAACTTGAGAAACGTGTGAAGTGATACACTTCGGGAGATCGGATATGAAGGCGGAATGCCAGGTATATGACAGTACTCACAGCAGTGTGGAGGAACAGAGAGATCTTCAGGTCCACGGCCATCGATCCCTCAAGTTTAACGCGCATGGCGTATGGAGTTTTGGCCTTCATTAGTCTGGGTACTGAGTTCAATAGCCGCGACATAATGTTGCAGCTCTGCAGAACTCTGGAGACACAACACTTGCAGTATTTTATTCAGGTCTGATCGCCTCATTAGGAAGCATGTGAAAGCTTCAGAGAGGGTGCAGAGGAGATTTGCAGGGTGCAGTCTGGATTGGAGAGCATGTCTTCTGAGGATAGGTTGAGTGAGGTATGTCGTTCCTCGTTGGAGAGAAGGGGGATGAGATGTGAATTAATAAAGGTGCACAGCAATGTTAAAAGGCACAGATAGGATGATGAAGAAGGCTTTTAGCATGCAGGCCTTCCTCAGTCAGGACATCGAGTTTAGAAATAAGGACATGATGTTACAGATATCTAAGCCGTTGCTGAGGCCGCACTTGGAGTATTGTGTACAGTTTTTGTCACATTGTTATGGGATAGACATGTCAAGGGGGACATGGTGCACAAGAGATTTACGAGGACGCTGCCTGGACTGGTGGGCCTAAGTCACAGAGAGAGGTTGGCCACGCTTGCTCTTTAGTCCCTGGAGGGGTGACGGCATCGAAGTTGAAAAAATCATGAGGGATATGGATAAAGTGTTCGATCATACTCTTTTCCCCCAGGGCTGGCGATTCCAAAATTGGAGAACATAGGCACAAGATAAGAGGTGAGAGATTTAAAAGAGAGCTGAGAGTTAACCTCTGTACACAGAGGGCAGTGAGTACCTGGAATGAGCTACCAGAAGAAGTTGTTGAGCCGGGTACAATTGCAACATTTATGAGAGATTTGGACTGGGATGGGCTTGCAGGGTTATTGGGCGAATGCGGACAACTGGTACCAGCAGGCAGGGTGCTGTGAGCGGTATGGAACTGTTGGGTCGATGGGCCTGTTTCCGTGATGTATTATTCTGTGACTCCATGACTCCTGCATTCCGTTCATCTCAACCCCGCTCCTCCCGCAATCTCTCTGTCTCTGTCTCTGTCTCTGTCTCTGTCTCTCTCTGTCTCTCTCTGTCTCTCTCTCTCTCTCTGTCTCTCTCTCTCTCTCTCTCTCTCTTGCCACCTTCCATCCTTGCCCAACTGTTCACGATCAATTGTATTGGTCAGGAATCAGTGGACGGTTCTGTGTTCTTTTTGACACATCTTGAGGACTCGGCTGATAATGTGGATGGGTGGGACAGCAATGTTGCAGATGACACAGTTATTGGCGGCGTTGTGCGCTGTGCAGGCGGCTGTAAAAGAAAACAGCGGGATACAGGTCAGTTGCAGATAAAGATGGAGGAATTGCAGATGAAGTTTAATCCGGGAAAGCGTGAGGTGTTGCACTTTGGGAGCCCAAGTGCAAGGGGAAAGTACACAGTTAATGGACAGAATCTGAACAGCACTAATGTACAGAGGGATTTTGGACTTCAAGGGCATAGTTCCTGAAAGTGACCCAGCAAGCAGATAGGGTGACAAAGAAGGCGTACGGCATGTTGACCTTCATCGGTCTGGACGGTGAGTAACAATGTTGGAAAGGCATGTTGCTGCTGTTGAAGGCATCAGTTGTGTCGCATTTAGAGTACAGTGTGCAGTTCTGCTGCTCACACTCCAGGATCGACATGGCAGCTTTAGTGATGGTGCAGAAGATTTTCGCCAGAATGTTGCTTGGAGTGGAGAGCAATAGCGACAAGTAGACTGTGGACAAACTTGGATTGTTTTCTCTGGAGTGTTGGAGGCTGAAGGGCGATCTGATAGAAATGTCTCAAGTTAGGAGAGGCAGAGATCATCCAGATAGTCAAGGGCTTTATCCGACTCTGAAATCATCAAATGCTGGAGGAATTTATTCCCCAGAGCCTGATGAGATAAACCCCATGTTACCGAGAGAGACAAGAGATGAGATTTAAGAGGCTTTGTTCAAGATCTTCAGGTCCACACCAGCCACTGACGATGAACACGAGGAATGGCGAGGTGTGAACGTTGAACTATGAGTAAAGAAGTGAAATAGGAATATTCCTGAAAACGAAAGACCGGTGAGTCTCACGTAAGTGCTAGGGAAGTGATTGGAGAGGATACTTAGGGATGGTACTTTTGAGCATTTGTTAAACCGTGGATTAATTGGGGTCAGACAACGTGACTTTGTGCGGGACAAGACAAGTCTACGAAGTTGATTGTGTACTTGAAGGAACTGATGAAGTTCGTTGATGAAGGTAGGGATGTGGATGCTGCCTTCATGGATTTTAGTAAGACGTTTTGGAAGATCCCTCATGATCTAGTCATCGAGAAGATTACGATACCTGCGATTCAAGGTGACCTGGCCAATTTGATAACCGAATTGGCCTGCCCACAGAAGTCAGAGTAGAGTGGTGGATGGGACTTATTCTGGCTGGAGGTCCTTGCCAACTGGTCTTCCACATGGATCCGTTGAAGAACCGATGCTGTTTGTGATAATCAAAATAGTCTGGATGAATATGTGAATCGGCGAGTTATTAAGGTCGCAGACGGTACAAAGATTGATGGTGTTGTGGATAGTATCAAGGCTTGCCAACGGATACCGTGGGATACCGAACTGTTGCAGAGATGGGCAAGAAGTGGCTGATGGAGTTTAATCTTGCAAATGTGAAGTGTAGTGTTTTGGGAGATCAAATGTAAAGAGATAATACGCTGTGATTGGCAAGACCCTTAACAATGTTGAAGTCCAGAGGGACCTTGGGGTGCAAGTGCAGACCTCCCTGAAGTAGAAGCAGAGGTTTATAGGGTGGTGAGGAATGCATGCGGTATACCAGCCTTCCTGGGTCGGGACATGGAATACAAGATGGAACGTGAAGGTGCAACCCGCATTCAGAACAGTGTGTGTAATTCTGTTCACTGCAGTGCAGGAGGGATGTGATTCTGCTGGGAAGAGAGCAGAGGAGAATGGATTGGATGGGCTGAGCTAGTTTTTACCTGCAAGGTTATCTGAAAGAAATCTAACAGATCGTGAAAGTAGAGACAGGGTTGATCTCGAAAATATTTGTTCCCATGTAGGCCTGTCAAAAAACAAGATGCCATCGGTAAAAGGTGTCTGGAAGGGCTTTTAAACGGGATCTGACTGGTGGAATTTTTACATAGATTTGGTCCCAAATCCAGTTCACAAATAAAACAAATTGACCCCGCATAATTTCCAAAGTGTCTGTCACCAGCGACTGAACCATCCATTCCAGCCATCGCTCTCGCAGTAACGTCAGAGTAAATGACTCAAAATTCCTGAGTTTCTATCTCCATCCTCTCATCCACAGAAAGGATTGATCTGGATCTCTCACTTTGAGGGAATAGTTCAAAGTCAACTAAATTCCGGATCGCACGCACGGAACTCATTGGCCCATCAGAGACTCTGTGGAACAATTGGTCCATCTCATTGTGCAGTATTATATTTTTTGCCGACGTACAGTGAAAACAACTTGTCTTCCACATTGTTCATACATATCAATTTATTATAACAGTGCTTTGAGGTAGTACGAGGTAAAACAATGAATGAATGCAGAATTATGTGTTACAGTTACATTGAAAGTGCAGTGCCGATACGCAAAGATGTGGAAGGTTATAACGAGGTATATTGTGAGGTGGACATTTGATCCAATCATACGTGGGAACCTTTCAATCATTTTATACTCGTGGAATAGAAGCTGTCCTTGAGCCGAGTCGTACGTGCTTTCAGGCTTTGGTATCTTCTGTCCGATGGAAGGGGGAGAGGAGATAATGCCACGGGTGGGTGGGTATAAATCCTGGATATCAGCACGTTTTTCTCTTGGTCATTTTATGTGTTGCTCCAGCCGTCCGAATACAGAGGGGTTAACCCCAGATGTTTGCTCAGTGAGTGTAATTAACGTCAGTCTGCACTGAGCCTGATTGTGTCACCAGGGGTTTCCCCACTGCTTTTAAAATCTGTTCCTTTCAATGAAGTCTCACAGTGTCAGTGGGAGCAACACCTCCGTCACTGACAGACAGCAGCAGCTACACAGCGCAAGAAGATAATTCGGGAGCTGCGAACAACAAAGTGAGATGATTGATGAACGAATTCAATCTGTAAATAGTAGAGTGTGAAGTTCTGGTCACCGATTGGAATCTGGGAACAGTGGAGTGAGGTGTTACAGGAATGGGTCAGGATCGGGAAACAGGAGAGTGCGATGTTACAGCGTTGGGGCGGGGTGTATTCTCACATGCTGACAACATTTTATCGGATGCTCCTTGGATAACAGTAGACTATCGGATCAATTATTTACTCCTGACTATTCAGCCCGTCTACTATCCCATCCTCGCTCTTGTTGCTGTTCCAGGTGAGTCCCTGTCCAAAGACTCGACCAACAAATAGGTGAGAAGCAGTGGACACGAGGTACGGTAAAGATGTCTGTTGGGTGGACTGTTCATTTCGTGTGCGGGTTAATAAAACGGAACGGCCCGACTAACTGAGCTCCAGTTGAGGGAGATGCCAAACATAGACCTGGTCCATGTGCGGGAATCAACGCCTTGATGGCATTTAACTCCGTTTTATTTATCCGTCTTTTCTCGATGCCATCTTCTCATATTGGTGACACGTTGCCAACTACATTTATATGTTCAATAAACCATTAATGTCTGCATTGCCGTTCCTGTAATTCACGCTCTCCACAGGACTGCCGTGCCTGGTTATCCCAGCTGTCGGAACTCTCTGCGGCAATCAGTAAACTGATATTGTTGTATTTCTCATGGTCGACATTCAATCTATTACCTCTGGTAGTTTCCCACCTCCTCCATCCCCCTGCCGAACACTACGTGCGGCTGAATCAGACCACTCCGCCGGGGACCTGGGCAAATTTTATCACAATCTCCAGCGTGGCTGTGTCATGTTCTCAACCAGTAGCAGGTGGCGGCCCCGACACACTGACACTGACTCACGGGGTTATAAAAAGAGGGAGAAACCAGGGCTGATTCACCCACAACTAAAAAATAAAGTTGCTGCATAAAAAGCAGGTATACTTACAGTGTCTCCAATCCACACTGACCGTCGGTTAACCCAACATGATCAGCGACGCTCTTACAGAGCACTGAACAATGAACAAGATCTGGAGCCTCGGCTGATTCCGAATACTGACCAGGTAAATATTCACTTCTCCCTCAGACAACTCCGGCGTCGGGTACAACCATCTCCAACTCTGAATCCAAGAACAGGTTTCCACATTTGATTTCCCTCTCTGTGAATCTGCTGACGGTGCTCCAACCCCGCTGTCATGTTTGTGTTTATTTCCCTCCTCACAGTGAACGTGCTGACGATTGTGGTCTTGTCGCGGGGAAAGTGCGGTCTCTCCAAAGGTGTCACTCTCTACCTGGCGGCCATGGCAACAGCGGATCTACTGGTCGCTGTCCTCGACCTGATACTGAGGCAGATTCCGATGCTTTATCGGGGACCGTTTCGTTTCCTGAGGTACATACACGTGTGTAATATCCACGCCGTCGTGCTTTACGCAGCAACCGACTGTTCTGTTTGGTTCACCGTCGCTTTCACCTTTGATCGGTTTGTGGCCATTCGTTGTCAGAAGCTGAAAGCGAAATATTGCACCGAGAGAAATGCAGCTGTGGTTCTCGGAACGGTGACCGTGCTGAACTGTTTAAAGGACATTTTCTGGTATTTCATGCTCTCAGGATACTACGCGTTTAAAAATTTTCCTTGGTTTTGCTATGAAAGCTACGATGGTCTGTTCTCAGTGGATTGGACCGCAGTCGAGTTCCTCCATTACCTCCTCACGCCTGTGATCCCATTTGTCCTCATTCTCTTGCTCAATGCTTTGACCATCAGCCACGTTTTAGTGGCGAGCAGAGCCCGCAGGAGACTCCGGGGTGGCAGCAGTGGGGAACGTCCCAGAGACCCGGAGATGGAGAGCCGCAGAAAATCGCTCATTCTACTGTTGGTTGTGTCGGGGAACTTCATCCTGTTGTGGGCGCTGTTTACGGTGCATTCTGTGTGGCTCCGTTTGTTTTTCATTGATGCGGCTGGGTTTCCACCTTGGACCATAAGGGAACTGAACCTCATGCTGCAGCTCCTGAGCTGCTGCACAAACACGGCTCTTTATGCAGTGACGCAGACTAAGTTCAGGGAGCAGCTGAAGGAAGTGGTGAAATCTCCCCTCACTCTCGTAGTGAGATGCGCTCAGAGCGGAGTGGAGCCGAGAAATCCGCGCCGCTGCTCCGCCTAAACCGACTCCATCTCTCCCACTCCAAACACACTGGAGGGAAACAGACAGAATCGGGCCTGTATTTGTGAACTGGAAGGAATATCGTCTCATCTCTGTGACTTTGTTTTGTTCTAAATGAGATTTTTCCTTGAACAAATTATGTTTAACTCATGTTTAATTTGTTTTACTTGTGAATGCTGCTGATATAACGCGATGTGCCTTGTGATGCCGCTGCGAGTACGTTATGCATTGCACCTGTGCGTTCGTGTATCTGTGTCGTCCTAAAATTAATTTTCCCATTCTGTCCGCTGGAAGTAACACTGTGCCACGAGGTCGATTCGACCGTTACCTTTATTATCAGTGCACCGCTAGGAGAATTCTCTTCAGCACACACTCAGAGTCGCTTCCCGAGTTCTCTCCACACAAAGGGCAGACAGACATTTACACAGGAATTCTCACGCACATCCCATGCCAACGGCGCCGCGAGTTTCGGTCAAGCTATAGAGATCCCGAGACAGCTATCACACCTCTTGTCTTAGTATAATTGAGATATAATCAAGGCTTTCAACGGCAGGTATCACCCTTCATTGTTCAGACCAAGTCTTCACCTCGATGTTAATTACTCTCAGTATCGCCACCGTCTGACATATCGGAAGGGTTCGTTACCCGAAACAAAGGCAGTTAACATACTTAACATTCCAACCTAACTGGGTCAGCAGCTTGCTAGTCCTTGCTAAAGAAATATAAATGTGTTATTTAAATGAAATATAAATATATAAATATTGATTGTCAGTTATAAGTATAGCTGCAATTCTTAACCCTTCACTTCCTCATTCCCTCCTTTTTATCATTTCATGATAAACTAGAGCGGCGCTGAGAACGGGGCCAAAAGCTTATTAATAAGGACCTTGCAACAGGTATTTAGACAGGCCAGCACCAAACAGCATACTATTATAATCACGATTAGTCCCACAGCTCCATGCAGCATGTATGATGCCCACGACCCTTTTAGCAGCCACACCAACCAGCTTGTCCCTCCTGTAAATCCCTGTCTAAAGCTATCTAATTCCGGCTGAATGCCATGAATGGCATGGGAGATGTTTTAGGATTCATCTCTCACATTGGTGATACATTTGTCCCCAACCATAACACATACTCCTCCTTGCTGATCCAGCTGGTAGCCCACAGCATAGCGGGTCTGCTGGGCATAAAGTTGAAGCTCCGACAGTTCCCGTTTCACAGCCTTCAGGCCCTGCATAGTACTGTTTCCCAGTGCAGCCAGTCCTCAAATAAGGTAGTTCCGGTTGTTTGCGGCTATAGTTCCTGCCGAACCCCCCAGAGAGAGAGTACTCAGGAATCCATGGCCTAACGATGCTAAGGGAGTTCCCAATGACATAGCACCCCTCCAATCCTCACAGAACTCCTCACTAACTGACCGCACCACAAGTCTTCGTCGGACATGAGCCTTCTGGGGCAGGGGAGCGTGACCGGCCCTATCGTTCCTATTGCAAACCAGACTGGCAGAGTGGGGGTGGCTGTGGTGTAAGTGCCATTAAAGAGGAGCACATACCCTTCCTTAGTCCGGTAGCAGCTGACATTTCCCGATTGCCGCGGACTGGGCATTTGGAAATACCAAGAGATCCCAGCAACATTTCTCCCATGCTCCCTCAGGTAATTCTCCCTGGTTAGCCATTCTAAAGAGACATTAGACAATCTCACGTGGGTCCTGTTCCCTTCTCCACAAACTCATCGCTCTCCTGCAAGTAACGTAGCACACCTCGTAGTAGCGCACTCACAGCTAAACTATCCCCCTTTAATCCCGCAATTTCTCTCTGTACAGGTAGTGGCGGCACATGCTATCGTATGCTGTACAATCGCTAGCCCACAACCCAACGCTGTGCTGGTGAAGCAGTGGGAGTATGACTTGTGCTGGGCTGTACTACTAGGTCATGTTACTGTTCCCTGCAAGCAGTTACCCGGTACCACCCTCCTGTACGTTCCCGTCTGCCCAACCCACTTTGTTTTTGAAAAGTCATACTTTAAGAGGACCCTGGGTCTCCAGCTTGGTGTGACAACAAAAAGGCCTTCCACTGACTCTGCGAAGGGGTAACAAACGGTGCGATTCCCATGTAGCTGCAGATGTATTTTGGTAAAACAAATAGTCCTCTATCGCCCACACAAGAGTACTGGTAATGGTGAGGAGTCCGAATTTAAAAAGTATTAGCTTTCCTCCGGTGGCCATCGTTTACAGTCGCTCAGATGAATCCAACGTTCCTGGCCTTTTACTTTCACGGCTGTCGGTGTTTGGAGTAGTATCTGGAAGGGGCCTTTCCACCGAGGTCCCAGTTTAGGGCGGTCCCAATCCAATATCAGTACCGTGTCTCCGATTTACAGGTCAGGTAATTCCTTGTTCTGCTCTTCAGGTGGTTTAAGGGCACTCTCCACCTGTGAATGAAGAAACTTTAAAGAGGACGTAAGTTGTCTGAAATACCTTTGTAGTTCATCCCCCATGATATTAAGGTCAACCTGTGTGGGTGGTTGGGTGTCCGCCTCCCATGGGGTTCTTCCCGGACGCCCATAGACGATTTCAGCAGCCGATACCCCGGTGGCCAAGTGGGGGGAGGGGGGTTGATTCTCATACGGTACATTGCTAAGGTGAGAACCTTCAACCAGTTTAGACCTGTCTCTGACACTAATTTGGTTAGTTTATTATTAAGGGTGCTGTTAGCTCTCTCTACTACACCAGCTTATTGAAGGCGGTAGGTGCAGTGGAACTGCTGTTCTATATGCAGTGCCTCGCACAAATCCTGATTTATTTTCTCCTATGAAGTGGGGGCCATTGTCAGAACTTACCCATCGGTCTACCCCAAACCTTGGTTAAATCTCTGAAAGCAATAACTTTACCACCGTTGGGGCCTTATTGTTGGTGGTTGGAAAAGCTTCAATGCATGTACTAAATACATCAGCAATAAAAATAGAGTACTTGTAACAATCTACGCACTGTAATTCAATAAAGTCGAGTTGTATACATTCGAAAGGACCACCTGGCAAGGGGGTTTTGCCTGGGGTGCACTTCACCCCTTTCCCAGCATTGGTTTGTTGGCACATCAAACACGACAGTGTTTTGCCTTGTGCTGCTTCCTCCAGTCTGGGGTGCCACCAGGTAGGTAGTAAAATGTTACTCATTCCCTCCTTGCCAAGGTGGGTGTCAGAATGCAAGCAGTCAATAACTATCGGTAACATGGTATCAGGTAGACATACCTGACCGACTGGAGTAGTCCAGAGGCCGTGTGGCCCAGAGTGCGTACACCCGTGCGCCCTCCACATTTGTATTTCTGGGTCAGGGGCGTCCCCCTGTAAGTGCTGCACAGTGACCATGTCTGGGGTGCCCTACGTTGTTAATGTTGTCTCTCAAGCAACTGCCTGTTTTTCCCCAGTCGAAACGATCTTAGACCCCTGGTGTGCTGCCAATTTAACCTCTGTGTCTGCCCTGTTATCACCCTGTGTTATTAGGGAGGCATCTGAGAGGTGAGCCGAGCATTTAATGATGGCCAATTTGTTAGGGAGGAGGATGGCTGGCTTGGAGGAGGTTCTTTAAATAAGCGAGGAGCAGGTTATTCAGGAGCGCTACCTCATATCGGTTTAAGCAGGTCTGGGAAAGGTGTTGAGTCTGACGGGATGTCAGGAGTGCCGTTACGGTATGGGAGGCATAAACAACCACTGACTGTTGCAGAGCGATTGGCAAGGAACCAGGATGCGCTGTTTGCAGAATGAATCTTTTAAATGTGTTATTCCGTCAACTGCCTCTCTCCGAAAGGGGTACTGTGGGACGGAAGGCAATTGTGCTCCCGGTCTTACACGGATTTGGACTGGGGTTACTGGGGTGTGCCCCACCTCAGCTTTCGACACGGCCCATAAATTGCGTATGGCTCATCTGAAGGGAGTCGGTGGGGTTGATGGTGGTGTAAACAGTCTGTCACCGAGAAAGGGGTGAAGTAATAAGTCAGGGTTCCTTCTGCCAGTATCTGGAGAACCCAGTAAAGGCCTGTGTCTGTCTGTGCCTCAATGCGCTGGCCTAGTAATCCCAGCTCCTTCAGTTTATGACCCTCATTAAGTGACGGGGTATAAATCCGACTGATTCCACGATTCATGAGGTACTTGAACTAAAACCGCTAAATTAAACCGTGGCTGTGGACAGTTTAAAATCGTGCTGGGTGATACAAGGAGCTTCGAGGATCGAGGTGTTGGCCCCCGTACCATAAAGGGGATTGGTTCTCCCTCAACTAAGAAATTGATGATAGGTTCATCGTCCAGGTTATCGGTGAAGGCAGGGTACATGGAATGGTTATCCGAAAAAGGTTGTCATTTACTGGGGATCAAGGCTGCTGTTGGTGGTAGTGGGGTCAGTCCCGCTGCCAATGGTCAGGTGGCCCACAAAGGTAGCATCCTTTCGACCTGGCGCTCACTGGTGTGGGTTGTTGGTGTCCCCTGGGTCCTGGGTACTTACAAGGGGGCGGTGGTCTCAGGTAGTCCATCCGCTGGGGCTTTTGGACCGTTGGGGTGCATTGGATACCCTTTACCTCATTCAACATAGGTGGTGGGCCGTGTTTATACGGTTGTCATTATCAGTGGTAGAATCGGAGTCACAATTGGTGTCCGTCTGATCAACTAAAGGCCTGTCCCCTACCAAAAAGTCCAGTCGCTTGTCTTAGCCTTGGAACTATTCGTATGCGGGCTTTCTCTCTGTCTAAGCCGATTACTAGTTCGGGACGCAATAGGGCCACGGAATTGTCCTTGGGAAGGGACTTGGCTAGCAGTCGTTGGTGGTGAGAGAGGAACAGTTTGCGGACTCGCCGCATTATATGGGGGCTGCAGTGCAGTGCAGGTGGGGTTAGGTAGGGACTGTGGGTCGGACCATCCAATCCTCCTCCTCTTCGTCCATATCATTACTTTGAAACAAAAGGGGCACGCCAGACATGTCGGGAGGTACCTCTACTTTATCCTTACTTTTTCCAGTTTTTTTATTCCTATATTTTTTTCCCTTTTTTTTCTGATCTACCCCTTCTGCGCGCAATAGGTTCCCAACTGCTCTGTTTAGACATGTTTGTTAGGTCTTCGGCAGTTTTTCTCCAAGTCGACATTAATGTTTTCCATTTTTCCCCTGGATTCCGCTGCCAAATTGCCTCTTCTGCTTTTCGGCATTTATCTACGTCCCAAATTCTCCCCCCCCCCCCCCAGTGGCTGTATTTCGTTTCCCAATTTCTTGCTGAGGCATGCTGATAATTTACGGAAGTTACTCTCGTTCTTCGGATCGTCTTTACATAAGTTAGACAGTGGGGTATTGGACCCAGACTTATCGAGAGTTTGTCCCATTTTATATTATTCCCGATCGAAAGGTACGAATTGCTACTATTACCTACAACATTGGTCTCTTTCTTTCACCAAGTTCAGGTTCCTGACCTTCCCGTGGGGGATTTCCCCTCTTAAGAACCGGTCTAAGGCAGGGTGGTAGTACTGCAGTACCGATCTAAGAACTTAAATCTCAAAACCTTGAAATTCACAAACTTAAAACCCCGAACCCGAAACTGGGGACACGAACTGGAACAGAACTTAACTTAACTGGGGACTGGAACCCAGAACAGAACTAAACTTAACTGGGGACACGAACCCCGACAGAACTTAACTTACCTGGGGACTCGAACCCCGATCAGAACTTAACTTAACTGGGGACTCGAACCCCGACAGAACTTAACTTAACTTAACTGGGGACTCGAACCCCGAACAGAACTAAACTTAACTGGGGACTGGAACCCCGAACAGAACTTAACTTAACTTAACTGGGGACTCGAACCCTGAACAGAATTAACTTTACTGGGGACTGGAACCCCTCCTTTCCTGTGGCAGTCGGACAATTTGGCGAGGAGTTCGTCAGAGGATTTTCGGTTAGCGAAGGGTTCGATCAGGTATCCGACTCCCTGAGAGGGATCAAGGTGGTGCGTACCTTGTGGGCCCTTCAGTCTCAGGTGGCCGTTATCCCCGTCGGTCGCTTAAGCCGTTTCCGAAACCTCGTCTTGGACTCCTGGCTGGCTCGTCAAATTGTCGTCCTAAAATTAATTTTCCCATTCTGTCCGCTGTAAGTCACACAGTGCCACGAGGTCGATTCGAACAAATACCTTTATTAGCAGTGCACCGCCAGTAGAATTCTCTTCAGCACTCACTCAGAGTCGCTTCCCGAATTCTCTCTACACAAAGGGCAGACAGACATTTATAGAGGAATTCTCACGTACATCCCATGCCAACGGCGCCGCGAGTTTCGGCCAAGCTACAGAGATCCCGAGACAGCTATTACACCTTTTGTCTTGGTATAATTGAGTTATAATCAAGGCTTTTACAGGCAGATGTCACCCTTCATTGTTCAGGTCAAGTCCACCTCGATGGTAATTACTCTCAGTATCGCCACCGTCTGACATATCGGAATGGTTCGTTACCCGAAACAAAGGCAGTTAACATACTTAACATTCCAACCTAACTAGTGGGTCAGCAGCTTGCTAGTCCTTGCTAAAGAAATATAAATGCATATATATATATTGTTTGCCAGTTATAGGTATGGTTGCAATTCTTAACCCTTCACTTCCTCACTTGTGCATCTGACAATAAACTCGACCTTGACTTTGACTTTGAATTATCTGAAGTCTCTTTTTATCGACAGAATTACCACGCCGTTTGAGGTTTTACGTTACAGATCCAGAGACCTGGCTCGAAAAACAATGTACAGCACAAGAACAGACCCTTCGGCGCACAATGTTGTGGCGGACTAATTAAACAAGTTTTTAAATGTTTAAATAAACTAAACTTTTATGCCTACACAATGTCCGTAACCCTCCATTCCCTATGTATCCATGTGCCCCAATCGTATTTCCCTCCACCACCACATTTGACAGAGCAATCCAGGCACCCATCACTCTCTGGTTAAAAATAGCTGCCGCACACATCTCCTTTGAATTTCCCACCTCACACCTTAAAGGCATTTACACTGGTATCAGACATTTCGTCCCTCGCTAAAACATACCGGCTGTCTACTAGATCTATGACACTTCTAATCTTATGATCTGCTATCAGTTCTCCCCTCAACCTCCCCCGCTCCAGATAAAACAACCCAAGTTTGTCCAACTTCTACCAACAGCACATGCCCTCTAATCTAAGCAGCAGCCTGGGATTTTGACACCCCCTTCAAAAACTTCACATCCTTCCTGTAACGGAGCGATCAGAACAGAATGCAACGCTCCAGATGTGGCCTTAACAGAGCTACAAACAGCAGTGAGATAACATCCAGACTCTTGAACTCAGTGCCTTGACTAATGGAGGCAAACATTCCACACACCGGACTTACCGACCTATCAACCTGTGCAGTCACTTTCAGAGAGCTATGGATATCCACCACAAGATCCTCCTATCCATCAACACCGTTGACAGTGTTGCCATTAACAGTATTCAGTCTCTTTATATTTGACCTCCAAAAGTGCAACACCGATCATGTGGCCGGATTAAACTCCATCTGCCAATTCTCCACCCATATCTGCAACTGACCTCTATCCCTCTGTAAAATTTGTCAATCTTCAACACAATCCACAACACCAACAATCTTTGTATCGCTTGCGGACTTACTAACTCACCCATCCACATGTTTCTCCAGGTTGTTTTGATATATCACAAACAGCGGAGGTCCCTGTACGGTCCTCAATAGTCACAGAAGTGCAACCAGAATAAGTCCCATCGATCAGTACCCTCTGTATTCTATGGGCAGCCACTTCTGAATCCGAGTGGCCAAGTCACGGTGGATCGCGCGTACCTTCACGATCAGAATCAATTTATTATCACCGTTTTATATGCCGCAGCAGTATAGTGCAAAGACATAAAACTACGAGATATATTCAAAAAATATATAGTACAAAATAGTGTTCATGGACGGTTCAGAAATCTGATGGTCTCGGAAAAGAAGCCGTTCCTGGATCGTTGAGTGAGGGTCTCCCTGATTCCAGTAACGGAAACGCTATTTCTCGGATGGTGAGGCTCCGCAGTGATGGATGCTGCATTCTTGACGCACGTCCTCTTTAAGATGTCCTCGATGCTGGGGTGTGGTATTGTTCTTCCGGTGATGGAGCTGGCTGACTTAGTAACCCTCTGCAGCCTCTTTTAATCCTGTGCATTGGTGCCTCCGGACCAGCAAACAGTCAAAATGCTCTCCACCTTCAGCTATAGAAATCTACAAGACCAAAGAACAGTAGAACACTACAACATAGAAAACAGGCTATTCTGCCCTTCTATTCTGTGCCGAAACTTTCTTCCGCTAGTCCCATTGATTAGCACCCAGTTCGTAACCCTACAGACCTCTTACATCCATGTATCCACCGAATTTATTCTTAAAACTTAAGTGAGCTTCCATTTACCACGTCAGATGGCAGTTCCATCCACACTCCCACCCCTCTGAGTCAAGGTTCCCCCTAATGTTGCTCCTAAACCTTTCTCCTTTCACCCTGAAGTCATGTCCTCTCGTACTTATCTCTACTCATCTAAGTGCAAAGAGCCTACTCGCTTTTACTTTGTCCATACTCCTCATAATTTTGTAAACCCCTATCAAATCTCCCCTCATTTTTCTGCGCTCCAAGGAATAAAGTCCAAATCTATTCAATCTCTCGTGTAACTTAACTCCTGAAGACCAGGCAACATATTAGTAAATTTTCTCTGCACTCTCTCTATCTTAATGATATCCTTCCTATAGTTAGGTGACCAGAACTGCACACAATACTCCATATTTTGCCTCGCCAATGTCTTATACAACCTCACCATAACATCCCGACTCCTATCGTCCGATACTCAAAGCTTGCAGAGGGATCTGGACCAACTGGAAACATGGGCCAGAAAGAGGCAGGTGGAATTTAATGCAGACAAATGAGGTGTTGCATTTTGGAAGGAAAAACAAGGTAGAACATATACAGTAAATGTTAGGGAACTGTGGAGTGCGGAGGAACAAAGGGATCAGGGAGTTCAGATACATAATTCCCTGAAAGTGGCATCACAGGTAGACAGGTTTGCAAAGAGAGCTTTTGGCATCCTGGCATTCATAAATCAAAGTTTTGAGTATCGGAGTTGGGACGTTACTGGGAGGGTGCCGGGAGCTTTGGAGAGAAAGCAGGAGAGGTTGAAAGCCCCATCACTCCCCTCCGTTCCCACACACCCCATCCCCCTCCTCTCGCAACTCCCTCTCCCCCACTCACTCCGACACACCTCCTCTCCCACCTCCAGCTCCCCACTTCCATCTCCTATTCCCCTCCACTCCCTCCCATTCCCCACCCCTCCATCCCATCCCTCTCCCCTCCCACCACCTCCCTCACCCATCGAGACTACAGCCCTCTCCGATTCACACCCCAATCTCCCGCCGACAACCAACTCTCCCCGGAGGTCTCCCTCTTTTAGCCGCGAGCTCGGAGGTGAAGGGTTATTACTGTGGCAGGAGGTCGATGACCGGTGGTGTCCCACAGGGATCAGTAACTGGGACCCGCTGTCTGTGATCTATAGAAATGTCCTGGATGGTTGGATCAGTAAGTTCGTAGACGTGCACAGTGCAGGCAGAAGGGGTTTAGGTTAATTCAGCACAGTAGCAGTACAGGCACTGTGGGCCGAAGGGTCTGTTCCGGTGACGTCTTGTGAGTTTTCTCTGCGGTTTCTTTGCGCTCACTGTCAATGCGGCGCAACACCACTGGGTGTCAGTGTTGTCCACAAATCAGGATCGCCTTTGATCGCGGGAAAACAACACCGGGTGGGAATGTTGCCCACAAACGGGAGCTGATCCCAGAGACGGAGGGGTAAAGGGAGGGAGGGGTGACGGAGACGAGGAGGGTTTTAGGGGTGGGGGAGGGAGGGGAGCCGGAGACGGAAAGCCGTTTAGGGGATTGAGGGGCTGACGGAGACGGGGAGGGGTGTAGGGGAGGAGGGGTGACGGAGACAGGGAGGAGTGGAGCGGTGGGATGGAGGGGCTCCCGGAGATGGGGTGTGGGGACCCTATGGGTTTGGAACAGGGACGCCATGGGGTTGGGCACCGGGACGGACGGAGGGATTTCGTTCCCGAGGACTCCCCCCAACCCTCAAGCTCCAACAGAGAATTTCTTGAGACCGGCGTTCCTGACCCACTCCTGTTTATTTCGGCACCTCCGGGGTGGCGGTGGGGCGTGGTGGGGGTGTCGGTATGTGACGCCCCCACTCTCCCAACACGATGTGTCTCTCCTGCGAGGCCCCACCCTTCCCACTGGGAGACGCCTCACCCAATGAGGGACACCCATCCCAACGGAAGCCCTTCACCCCTCACCTACTTAGAGACCCCTCACCCTTCATCCAACAGAACATCCCTCAGCCCTCACCAAACCGCAGACTCTTCACCCAATGGGTGTCCATTCACCCCTCACCTACTTTGAGACCCCTCACCCTTCACCCAACTGGAGACCCCTCACACCTCACTCAACGGGCAACGTTCACCCAACGGGAGATCCCCCAGCCAACTCACACAGGGATACGACCCACCTTACCCGCCCCCCCGCCGCGGAACCCTCCTTCACATGGCCTCCATGGCCACTGGAGACGGTAGGTGCAGGAATCTCCCTCCTCCTCACCGTTCCAATCTCCTCACACTTCCCCCAGACCGACCCCCTTCAGTCCACCCGCCATCCAGGTTATTCTCGGCCCGATCCGTGAACGATTGCACCCCCTACAGACACCGCTAGGTCCACCGACGGGATCCTCGCTGCGGCCGCTCAGACCCCGAGCACGTCCGCCCAGTGACCCTGGTGGGGAAGAGGAGAGAGGGTTCACAGTTCAACATGGGGGGACAGAGGTGGAGAGCGAGGGGGGAGAGAGCTGGGGAGAGAGGATGGATATAGAGAGTGGAGGAAGAGAGGCGGAGAGAGATAGGGAGAGAGAAAGGACGAGAGAGGGGAGAGATGGGGAGAGAGATGGAGGTAATGGGGAGAGAAGGGTGGGAGAGAGGTGAGACGGAGAGAGGGGAGAGGAGAGAGAGGGGGAGACAGAAGGGGAGGTGGGGAGAGAAGGGGGAAAGAGGTGGAGAATGGGGAGGGAAGTGGAGAGAGAACGGGAGAGAGAGGGGGAGATAGAGGGGGAGAGAGAAGGGGTACGAGGGGATAGAAGGAGATGGGAAGAGAGGGGGAAGAGGTGTGAGAGAGGGGGAAGGGGGATAGTGGGAGCGAGAGGGTGAGGAGAGAGGAGGAGAGGAGAGATGCGGAGGGTGAAGGAAGTGGGTGAGGGTGAGAGGCGGTGAGAGAGCGGGAAGAGAGAAAGTGGGGAGAGTGAGCGAGAGTGGGGGAGTAAGGGGGAGAGAGGGGGAAAAGCTTTGAGAGAGAGGAGAGAAGTATGAAAGAGGGAGGGTGGAGAGAGGAGAGAGAGAGGGGAGAAAGTGGGGAGAGAAGAGGGAGAGAGAGCGGCGCAGAGCTTGGAGAGAGAGGAGGAGGGGGCAGAGGTCATAATTTGGGGAGAGAGTTGGCGGGGAGAGGGGGAGAGTTGGAGGAGAGGGGAAAGTGGAGAGGAGGAAAGGTGTGGTAGAGGTGGACAGGGTGGGGGAGAGGTGGTGTGAGAGGGGAGAGAGAAGTGGAGAGAGGGGGAGAATGGGGAGAGAGTAGGGGTTGAGATTGGGACCGAAAAGGAGAGGGGTGAGAGAGGGGAGAGGGGGAGAAAGTGGGGGCGAGAGTGTGGGGATTGGGGGGATTGAGAGGGGGAGTGATGTATGAGAGAAGGAGGGAGGGGGCAGAGGTGGGAGAGAGGGTTGAGGGATGGAGAGGGGGAGATAAGAGGGGGAGGGAATGGGGAGAGACGAGGGTGCGAAAGGGGTGGAGAGCTGGGGAAAGAGGGGAAAGGAGGATGGAGAGAGGGGGTGGGGGAGAGAGTTGGAGGGAGAGGGGATAGAGTAGGAGAAATGGAGGGGACAGTGGAGAAAGGGGAGGGGTGGAGAGGATGTGGAGAGGGGAAGGGGTTGTGACGGGGAGAGAGGTAGAGAGAGTGGGGAGAGAGATAAAGGAGGGGCAAGACAGGGGAGAGAGGGTGAGTGAGAGAGAGGGGGAGATAGGGGTGAGAGGGGGAGAGAGGGGTGGAGACGGGGGAGTGGGTGGAGAGAGGTGTTGAGAGGGTCTGAAGAGGTTGAGTGGGAGAATGGGTGGCCAGAGGGAGGAGAGGATTGATAGGGCAATGTGAGGGGTAGATGGGGAGAGGAAAGTGGTGGGGGTTAGATGGTGGGATAGAGGGGGAGAGAGAGGGGCGACAGGGGGAAAGACGAGAGGGAGAGGTGAGAGAGTGGGGAGAAAAAGTAGAGGTGAGAGAGAAGCGAGAGGGCATAGAAGAGGGAGAGCGGGAGAGTGGAGAGAGGGGAAGGGATTATTGTTATTGGTATTTGTTTATTATTGTCACTTGTACCGAGTTACAGTGATAAACTTGTCTTACAAACCGATCTTTCAGGTCAATTCATTACACAGTGCAGTTACATCAAGTTAGTACAGAGTGCATTGATGTAGTTCAGGTAGAAACAATAACAGTACAGAGTAAAGTGTCACAGCTACAGAGAAAGTGCAGTGCAATAAGATGCAAGGTCACAACAAGGTCGATCATAAGGTCATGAGGTCATAGGTCATATTCCATCTCATTGTATAAGGGAACTGTTTAATAGTCTTATCACATATGGGTAGAAGCTGTCAAGTCTGGTGGTCGGTGCCCTCAGGCTTCTGCATCTTCTACCCGATGGAAGAGGAAAGAAGAGAGAATGTCCCAGGTGGGTGGGGTCTTTGATTATTCTGGCTGCTACACCAAGACAACGAAAGATAAAGACAGAGTCCAAGGAGGGGAGGCTGGCGTCCGTAATGCGCTGGGCCGTGCCACAACTCTCTGCAGCTTCTTGCGGTCTTGGGCAGAGCAGTTGCCGTGCCAAGCCGTGATACATCCAGATAGGATGCTTTCTATGGTGCATCGGTAAAAGTTGGTGAGAGTCAAAGGGGACAAACAAAATTTCTTTAGCCTCCTGAGGAAGTGGAGGGGCTGGTGAGCGTTTTTGGCCATGGCATCCACGTGGTTTGTGCAGGACAGGTTGTTGGTGATGTTCACTCCCAGGAACCTGAAGCTATCAACCCTCTCGACCTCAGCACCATTGATGTAGACAGGTGTATATACACCTCCCCCTTTCCTGAAGTCAATGACCAGCTCTTTTGTTTTGTTGACATTGAGGGAAAGCGATTGTCATGACACCATTCTACTAAGCTCTCTATCTCCTTCCTGTACTTCGACTCAGCACTGTTTGAGAAACGACCTACAACGGTGGTATCATCTGCAAACTTGTAAATGGAGTTAGAGCAGAATCTGGCCACACAGTCATGAGTGTATAGGGAGTATAGTAGAGGGCTGAGGCCGCGGCCTTGAGATGCACCAGTGTTGAGAATAATCGTGCCGGAGTAATTGCTGCCTATCCTCACTGATGTCAGTCTGTTTGTTAGAAAGACAAGGATCCAGTTAGAAAGGGAGATGTTGAGTCCTAGGTCTCGGAGTTTGGTGACAAGCTTTCTTGGTATTATTGTATTGAAGACAAAGCTGTAGTCGATAAACAATAATCTAACGCAAGTGTCCTTACTGTCCAGATGCTCCAGAGCTGAGTGAAGGGCCAGGGAGATGGCATCTACTGTAGACCTATTTCGGCGATTGGCGAATTGCAATGGGTCCAGGTTGTCTGGTAGGCTGGAGCTGATCCGTGCCATGACCAACCTCTCAAATCACTTCATGATGGTGGATGTCAGAGCTACTGGTCGGTAGTCATTGCAGCATGCTACCTTGTTTTTCTTTGGTACCGGGATGATCGTGGTCTTCTTAAAACAGGAGGTAACCTGAGATTGAAGCACGGAGAGGTTCAATATGTCCGCAAATACTTCTGCCAGCTTATCAGCACAATATCTGAGCACGCCATCCTGGATGCCATCTGGGCCAGTTGATTTCCTCGTGTTCACTCTTCGGAAGACTGATTCTACGTCCTCCACTGTGATCACAGGTTCAGCTGCGTTGGTGGCCGTCAGGGTGGGTGGTGACAATCCACTTCCTTTTTGTTCAAAACACGCATAGAATGCGAGAGAGAGAGAGAGAGAGAGAGAGAGGGAGGGGGCGAGAGAGAGAGAGAGGGCGAGAGAGATGGGGAATGATGAGGTAGAACGAAGGAGGAGAGAGGGTCGAAAGAGAAGTGAGTGAGGGGAAGAGAGAGAGAGGGAGAGGGGAGAGGACGATAGAGCGGGAGGGAGAGAGTGGGGAAAAGGGGGATTGAGAGAGAAGCCGAAGGAG